>NW_027109100.1:750983-766669 GCF_000696795.3 Halyomorpha halys
TATCAACTCAATCTTTTAATTATTCATTCTCCCTTATGGCTAGCTAGAGCTAGCCACATGTATGAGTAAATAAATGTGTATGTATATAATATTAATATTCTTTACAATACAAAAACGTAGGTTGATATTTCATAAACCTTTCACAGGGTAGCAATAAATACTGTCCGGACGGGGAATATATTCACTTGAGCCAGCAAATGTATTATTTATCATATCCCTCTCAGCGTCTACCATCTGTTAAGATTTATTTCTATCTCTATCTGGAAAACATCCTTTCTTGTGATGCACGCTCTATGGGATAGGTCCTACTTTGGTCTGCATTTAAATGCTCTCTATTTACAATACAGAATACGGAACGCCTTCAATGATATTTTTTGAGGTTACTTGACATTGTCAGTAAAATTTATAATATTAGTAATATACCAAATGATTTTCATCTTCTTCAGTAACATTAAAAGAAATTTTTTTTTCATCTAAAAAAATAGTTCGGTAAAATAATTATTACCTTATCATAAAGATGTAAACAACTCACTTGTGAAATATTAATAATATATTTTCCTGTTTTATTTATTTTTGGGGGGCAGAAAGGTTTTAACGTCCTTGAGAGGAAATACGGATTATCCTATAGGTTACTAAGCTATTCTAGCAAGAGTGGGAAAGTCGAGATTTATTCTAAGTGTAGTCCGGCACGAAATAAAAGTCAGTTTAGTTTTTCCAAAAACAGTATATTAGTTTAATTAGACAATAATTAATTTAATTTTGTCTCTTTGTGATTTATGAAACATCGTTATTCACATTTATATACTGTTTTCATAATTAAGTCACAAAACAAAATAAATTCTATACATAGTCTCTCATATATTGATCATTCTCAAAAACTACGGAAATTTTGATGTAGACATTTTTGAAAATTGAAATGATATATTTTTTTTATGTTTGTACATTTGTTCTTTGATTGTTTAACAAATTATAGTGGACATCATACATAGGCAGTTTTTTAGAACTTTATAAATTTTAATATTTATTAGACTGAGAGATATAAAGAATGTGAGGGAAAGAGAAATTTTCGTAAAATGTCTAAATTATTTTCTTATAATAATATAATATAATTTATTATATGTATGGAATATTTTGATTAAATTAAGCTCTAAAAATAGATAAAATGTGTTTGATGTATATGTTTTTGTCTTCCAATAACTTGACTATTTAAAACCTCGCTGGCATTGTACTATAGAAATAAATAAATTTAGACTGACACCCTTACGAGGAAATATCTGTAATTAAGAATTCAACAATCACATAAATTTTATCAGCTAAAGAGTTAAGCAGACACGTAATTTATGATTTCAGAATGAATAATGTTTTCATGTACATGGTTTTCACTCACATTTTTTCAGGTATAGTTTTAATATATGAAATATTTTTATATAAAACAATAGTTATAAATCAAATACTTTTATAAATATAAAATAATAGTCAATAAATAATATAACTTTATATTAAAAAATAGTTAATAATGAATGTTTTTGATATTTATATATCAATAAATATATGGCAAAATGAAACATTTGAAATCCTTATTTTAGTTTAAATCAGAAATTAATAATTATTAATGATATAAATTTTTATAGGAAATAAGAAGATTTTTTCTAATATTTCTTTATTTTAGCTTTAATGTGGATTTTTTCACTATTATAGAATGTTCAAAATCATTGGTGTGTTTATTGACGTGGCATATACCCATCGTTAATTGTCCATTTCTACATCAAAAAGAGTTCTTTGTAACGTGGTTGTGAAAAAAAAAAAAATAGTGTGGCCGGACTGAAGTTAAAAAAATAAATTGGCGCTGAAACTGGGAAAAAGAAATATCTCTTCCCAGCTGAAAAGGTTTTTACAAGATTTTGTGGGGAGGGGGGAGTCCGACCTTTGAAAGAAAATAAGTGAAAAAAGCAAGGGAATTTCACAAAGCAGTCTTCTTCCAGCTGGCTATCTTTTTATCCTCTCTATAAAATTACCAGAGGGGGGGGGAGATTTTCAGGTGTAGATAATAACTTCTATAGGCCCACTTTCTCAACTTCCCCCCTTCGCCTTACAATACCAATAAGATAAGGCTTTTTATATTTTGTACCGGGCTTACAATTTTTCGAGATCGATATTTATAGAAATTCATTAAATGGTACTATAATTAAGAACTAAATTCATCCTACCATTAAAATTATAAAAGTTCTCCTTTGGCATTTGTCAGAAGCTATTCCCTTTTATAATATGAATAAAATGCTTACTTATAATTTTACAAAGAACGAAATTAAAAATGAATTTAATAATTTATGCTTAAAAGAGAAGTTATCTTATTACTAGCCTATTACGCATCATAGATGTTTCATACCGGCTAGATCTGAATAATTAAACAATAAAGTCATAGAAGAATGAGCATGAAAAATAAAATAAAAAATGGTCAGGCGACCAACTTAATATATTTTGAACCACTTGGTAAAGGATTGACCCAGTGAAGTGCACTAGTGTGAAGTTTTCTTGAATTCGATTACGGGTACGTACCTAAGCTAATATAAAAATTTCTTACGTCAACTGCAATGTTCATATTGAATAGAAAAAAATAATAAGAATTAGATGGTCCAGGAAAACTAACAAATAGTTTCAACTATTTAGTAATTTTTTTTTTTACTTAATTATTTTTTTCTCCTATTTCACATTGGTTCAACCATCTCTGTATACAGTATGATCCAAAAACAATTTATATTTCGATGAGGATTTAACTAATTAAACTCAAACTGTTTAATTGTCATGCCGTTCATTTAATGAAAAAGTTTATTCAAAAGCCGGTGAAAATCTGTTTTGATTTGCTCAGATTGTCAATGGTTTCGACTTGGTCATCCATCAAGATTCGAAACTACATCTTTAAGTAAATGCTTTATTCTATTAATTCATTTACTTCTGTACATCCTAGAGGCATACAGAGGGGCTTGGCTTTCTTAGTAAAATATCAAACAAAATATAAGAAAAAGATAAAAAAAAATTATTAAGAAAGAAATGAAAATTAGAAAACTTCTGTGTACAAAAGAAAAGAAAAAAAATACTAACTAGTAATATATTGTAACTAACAGTAATATTAACTAGTGTAAGTTTCAAGTATACAAAGATGATATAATAATACCATTTAAAATATAAATAACTACATAATAGAAACAAAATCTCTAATATTTTTTATATTTTTAAGTTTATTAATTTCTACCTAAATTAATAAACTTAAAAAATATAAACAAGTCAACAAAGAGGGGAAAAAAATGGCAATTAAATTACAGATAATTAATATATTTTGTTATCGACATTACAGGAAAAGAAATTACAAAACTACTGTACATTTCTGAAAATGACTCTCTTTTTATTATATATTGTGTTATGATATCTCAATTACAGCTTTCTATGATTAGCTTCGAATAATAATTGTAATTGGTTAAATATTTTTTATTTCAAATTTACATACTGTTGTAAACAATACATTAATGATAATCTCACTATTTGTTATTTTTTAATCATGCATTATTAAAGGTGAAATGCATTGCTCTGTTGTACGATATAACTTTTCTACATAAAACTGTTATTTCTTAAGGATAGCCCAACAAATAATCTAACAATCAGTCATTTAACTGTTGCTCCATATTTTGTGAAAAGAAAGTTTCCTTCCTCCTGTTACTAATGAGACAGTACAATCGATACAAGTGTGGCCCTCGTTACTTCCGATATTGTACTCCTAGAACAGAGAGCTCCTGTTAGTGGAATTGCCTCACTCGGAATAAAACAGATTATTCATGAAAATCCTAGGATTTGAGCCATACTTCACTTTTCATTGTTCTTTTCTGTTCTGAAGAATTGAAGGGCATGTAAACCTCCTTTTGTATAAGTAGGTCACTAACGTTACTAACGAATCACATTTACCACTTGGTACACACTTGCACTTTTTTTACTCAAATGAATAACATAACTGTAATTTATTATTAAAGGAGATATCGTAAATGTAAATAAATAAGGACCTAGTTTGTCTGCATTAAATATTTACGTATATTTTTTAATATATATATGTAAATATTGAAATAGATAAAAAAAATATAGATGAATACATATTTTATTCAATTAATTAAAACTTCATATTTGAATAAAGTAAAATCGTTGTTGATCATTAGTGATTGGTCAATATCTAGTTATTATTATTTTTTTTTATTTATTAAAGTTTTGTATTCCCTCTTTCATTTTAAATCGTGAGAAAAAGCCTATACAAATGGTAATTATCACTATGCAAACGATTAAAGAATCTTCTTTACTGGACTATTTCAATCAGGATAAGGCCTATTCGATATTAGAGAGCATTTAATTGTAAATTGCCATAGTGAGCTAAATCAAAATCGTTGGAGCCGTTTTTAAGAAAATCGGAAAAATTTTAAAAATCGATTTGGCACTTCCGATTAGTAGATTTTATCGAAAAACTTGCTGTCACGCCACAGGCATATACCCCCCTTAAATATATAACTTCAGTTTCGTACGACTTTTCGTTTTTGAAATAGGCTGACCGACCATATGCCGACACACAAATCATTTCGCGAGACTTGGTTATTTGGACTCAGGGGCCACAAAACGTGCATTTTCGTCGAAAACTCATATTCTTTCGCACAATTGCGTTCCTTCCCCTCACTATACATTTCATATATAGGTAAATGAAAGTAAAAATGAATACTTTGAACGGTACATTGTGTAATATTTTGAGCTATTAATTTATTTTGTCGTAATACTATACAATGTCAAACATTACTGCTATGATAATGAAAACATTTTTTACTAAATACCATACTTACATTTCTTAATTTATAAAAAGTAAAATTTTGGTCTTCTAAAAAATATACTGAAAGATCAATTATATATTTTTGTATATATATTTTTTTTTTAGATCCATTTTCTTGATTATATGTAATCCCTAGTAAACCTATTGTAATTGCATATTTTCTTCATAAAAGTACTTTTTTCGTTACAAAGATTTTACATTTTTCTTTTGCATATGTATATATAAATATATAACAGTTTACAAGAACTGTATTCTTCATTTATTTAGTGCTAATTTGTTATAGAATCAAAAACCGCACCGTAGTACCGGTGCACCCTATCGTTGTAGGGGCTAGACACTACTCTGAGGGCTGCGGGCGGAGCCGGTTCGAATCCCGCCTTGGGGTGTTGACTTTTACATTAAGTGGTAGTCCCACGAAATGAAAAACTTGATCCCCAACCATGGTTAGAATAGGTTGGTCACCTGTAAATAACTAGGCAAACATCACCTTCAATGTGGATAGCATTAAAAAAATAAAATAAAAAGTCTTATTTTATAGAGTTAGTCACTCTGTCCCTTGAAGGGCTCATGTAAAAACCTCTATAGCTGTTAATAAATTAATACGCTTGTGAATTCATCCTTGTTTTATTATTCAAATCTAATTAATTATTTCTTCTGTTTTAGGTGAGTGCTGAGTTTGTTTACTTATAATTTGTTGATTACCGTGGATGTACATGTAAGTGTTATTTTTTATTTTTAAGATTCATTACTTAAACCAAAACATTTAATTATCCCACGCACTGATGGATGTCTCTTATAACCCCATCTTATTCTGTATTATATAAGTAGTTCAACCCTGTTTTCGTTTATTGCTTTACATTTTTTTTTTATGTATCTCAACCGGTTCCACAAAAGAACCGAGATCGTTGTATAATAAAGTGGTACACAACAAGAGATCATCAAATTTTACGAGTCATAATATCAAAAAGTTATAAAGAAGTTATGGGTCAGTATATTTCTTTCATTTATGATTTTATGTCTCCTTCTTATTTTATAGCGTTAGTAATTTGTTTGTAGTTTTTTGTAGAGCTGACGTTTATTATTAGTTATTAGTTTTCATTTGACTTTTATGTTTATCTGTTAACTTTGTCCTGTTGGAAAATGACACAATTGGATATTAAGTTATATTATGTTCTTAAACGACGTACCGCTTATTAAACGCTTCAGCTCTATAACTGGAAATATCGAGTTGTCTTTTCAGCTATATGAGCTTTATATATTGATTGATGGTATGTTCATCGCTGGTATTGAGTTAATAACACAGTTTAACTAAAATATTGATCACTGTTTCTTGTTTTGTTTTTTCCATTACAATATTATTGTTTTTAACAATGACCATAAGATTCCCAAGATTATTATCAACCCAATATATGATTTCCCCTTTTTTTCATATTCATCATATTATTCATGATTACGATGTCCTTATTTTATTGAAAACTATCTTACGAATATGTGTTGATAAATTTTGGTTTAAGAAATGTGCTCATGTCTGGTAAATGTTTCCTTCCCTACTTTTTGAACTGAGTTTTCTGTACCGTTCCCAGTATAACATGTCCGTGAGCTTAGCCATACTTCTGTCTTATAGAGTTCCTCAGGTGTTCCAACTGTCATCACCAACAACCGTGCCCAGACTATCCGAGCCAATGAACCCAAACTGATATCTGTCACCTTCTCTGTATGCGGTCGTTGCCATCGCCATTTCTGATTCCTCTTCTTAGTTCACGCCCTTGAACTGGAAATGATAAAATAGAATAGTCATAAGATTTAATTTATTTGTAAATGTATCTAAACGAACATGTGTTTATAAGCATAATAAGTATACTCATACGTAATTAAACTAATCGTTTCTTTCGCAATTATCTGTGGCTCAGAATTTCATAGATTTTTGTAGAGTTGTTTTATAAGCTATATCTATAAATTTTTTTTCAAAAATTTTCATATCATTGAATTGTCACAAGCTTTTAAAATTCAACTACATATTTTTTTTAGCTTTTTTCAGTTATGTACAATTGCTTCGAATTGAAAAAAAAATTGATATAGCTTAACTACAACTAGTGAAACAACAAAATAATATTTCTTTATTATTTGATTCACTAAAAAGTTAAAATGTAGAACGTTTTTTTAAATACAATGAATAATGGTATAGGTATTTGAATGGTAACTGAAAGGACAAGGCGTCTTTAAAGAAAAAAAATAAATATAGCATTTCGTCATTTAAGCTCAGACAAATCTGGTAACATAAAAAAAAAAAATTTCCATTTAAAAAAATTAATGTTTCATTTCAGAGGCATATTTACTTCAATTTAATAAGATGTATGATCTGCAGTGCCTTACCAATGAGCTGCCCACTCCTATATAGATATAGATATTATTTTACAAAAAAACTTTATTTCCTTTTTTTTTTTTTTACTTTTTGTTGGGATAATGTAATCTGTCACACTTATTTATTCATATTAAATAATAATAATAATAATAAGCAAATAAAAAAGACAAATATAAAATAATATGGATGATGATAACAATAATGATAAAATAATATAGGCACATCACAAATAAACATTTGTAGGTAAATACATTATATATATATACTAGGAAAATAACTAAAATGAAGGAAATTAAAATTAAGTAAGCAAAATAAATCGTTTTAAACACCGTACCTATATTTAATTTTCAATCATCGGTTTTTTTTTTTTTCAGTCTTTAATATTAAGGATAACATACTTGTTTTGTTTTTCTTTAGGAACGAATAAAAAATATATATATCTAATAAATAAAGAAATATAAATAAAGCAATACCTAGCATTAAAAATTCCAAATTACTTCCTTATTTGAAATTGTTGTTCTTATTGTATAGTGAGAGATATTTGACGGTGACGATATTGGGTGTCGTAGTGGCAGCCGAATGAATAGGGGCTAATCCCGCGATCTCAACTTGGGCTGATGAATACCAAACTCTACCTTGTTTCTGGTCTTAGCTGCTGCAGGGGTATTTTGATGTGCTTGTCAAGAAGGCATTTCATACCTCTTTGAAAAATCAACACGATTTTTATATTGTATAGAATGTTATAATTTTCCCTCTGAGTCAAGAAACATTTCCTCATATTGACTAACATTTTGTAGCATACATGTGTAATATTTTCTAACTTATTATTATTAAATTATTTCAAGACGTTCCTATTTTTTTTTTTTTTTAATGAGTTCTAATAAATTTATTAATTTAATAAAGTTATATTTGGGTTCGGATTTCGGGGATGATAAAACAAATGCTATATTTTTAATTTTATTACTTAAATATTTTATACCTGTTGAAGTGGGATGTTCTCTCTCCGATTTGCAATTATATGATGTGTACTTAAGTCCTGGTACCTGAAATGATTAAGCATCGCGTTGTTAGTTATTTACTTCATTGGGGCCGTTGTAGCCGATTGAGTCAAGGCGTCACCTTAGCAACCAGTCTGCAGCTGCCAGTTCCAACCTGGGCAAATTGACTTATGTTTCGCGATGGTCGCATGGAACGAAAACTCGACCTTCCCGCTCAGGGAAAATAACTTAGTAACCTGTAGGATAACTTCATCAACCCTTAAAAGTCAGAAATGGTGGTCTGGTAGGGATAGTGAAAAAAAAATCATAAAGTTCTTTACTGCATAACTCAGGCTTTGAATTGGAATCTTTCGGTTATACCTCGTTATCAATATATCAGGGAGTGCTATTAATTGGAAATGATCCACGTGTTACGCCATAGACTTTAATACCCTCTCAGCTGTTGATCAATAATTAATTATCTTATGCATAATCTTGGGAGTTGTAATGTTATTGCTTATTGATTGTTGAATATCCCCCCTTTGCCACAATATATTGACCTTAATAAAATGGTTCACGAAGTTGGCGCTACAGGTATATTTCATTGTACATAGAAGCAATGTTCGGGCGCCGAAATTGGTAGATAATGGTGTTATCTATATACAGGGAGCAGGAGAGAAAATACTGATCTCTTATTGGACTTTCATGTCACCTTCTTTCGAATCCAGTGGTCTCCTCATTGTTAATCAAGACACGTGGATAACACCAACTCCAAGTAGTGATTCTTATAACATAATTGTTAAAGTCACTAAAAGGAGAACGAACAGGGTGACCCTCCCTCACGAAATACCACAAGCTGTATTTATATTCATGAACATGGGAACATTTTAGCTCAAAAACGAAAATTCCTTCGAAACTGAAATTACGTATTTAAGGTGGATATATGTGCGTGCCTATGTAACAGCAAATCGTTCGACAATATCGTCTGACTGGAAGTGTCACTTTAAGAAATTGATTTTTCAATTTTGTTTTCAATTTTCCTGAAAATAGATCTAACGATTTTGATTAAACTCGGCTTGTTTGGTTTGTGTACAATTAAATGGTATTTGATATCAGCTCGATCTTATCCTCATTCAAATAGTCTGGCAGGGCTTAAGTAACCAATTTTGTTTATTTAAGCCCTTCAATTTTATTTATTTGAAAAATTAACAGTTCTCATCGTTAACAATAATAAACAATAGCTATAATGGAATAGAGACATCCGATTCGAACGGGGAAAGGTGAAACGGCCCTCTTTCCCGATTGCATTACACCTTCGTTATCTTTGTATTCTTTGCAGAGACATATATTCACTATTCCCACATTACTTAATCCTAAAATACGAATTTTTAAATTTTAAATTTTTTGAATAGCAACAGAAAAATTAAAAAGAATGTTATTAGCATTTTCGTCTTTTGATTTTTTTTATTATCCAAAAGTAAGTAATTTTTGTAAACTTCGACTCGAGCCCACCAATATACACAAAATTTGGGGAAGTATTCAGGGTGGTGAGTGGTAGTGGTGTGATGCGCGCACCACACCATATCTTTCTCTACTCGATTGTAAAGAATAATAATTCTTAGGAACTTAAAGCCCATAATCGAAGAAGCGTGGTTTACTGTAAACAATGGCGAAATTGCTTTTTTGATTTTAATATATGAGGGGTAGGTTATTGCTTAAAATATTGCCATCGTTTCCTTCCTAAATCCGTTAAATAATAACTTATTATTAATACCTTATTATAATACCGTTATTGTTAATTACGATGAATCAATTTGAATAGATTCAATTTCAATAGATTTGAAAGCCTAACAAGCATGAGGGGCCCCCTCTTAAAACAACGCAAGCTGTATTCATATGCATGAACATGGGAACATAACAAGCCCTGGTCCTGTATCATGTTTGCTGTGTCCGCTTCATTAACTGTTGAATGTTAATCACATTCCCAACATCTTCGTCAATGTACCCTTTTCATTTAGGATAATTTCATAAATCCAGCGGTATTAGATGCTTCGTATTCTGTCTCGTTTGGTTTTCGTTCTCTCGTTATTTAGGAATTCCTGTGAAAGAAATTTGACCTTCCTGGCAGACGATTCATGTATATTTCGATTTCTCTTATGGTTCATTTCTTTATTGCAAATGCAAACTATTAGCGCTAATTCATTATATTCCTTTGAATTTCAAGAAAACCAAAGGTAAAACAGGGGTAGTTGGTCTTGTATTTGATGACTAAATTATGGCATTTTTAGTTGAAATGAGATGTTCTAATTTTGACCTGTAATTATATGTATATGATTATAATTCTTGAGCATTATGGTACCTGAATTAGCTAAACGTTGTTATTTACTGGTCCGCTTGTGGCCGTGCGCGTTAAAGCCCTAACTTTTTTTTATCATCATTACCTCTTACGCAAAGAGAAGAACAGCGCCTTAAGGTTTTAATAAAATATAACGTAAAATATTCGGATCGAATAATGATCCGGTAAATTTAGAAGACTACACAACGCTGAATTAAAGGTTATTGCATTGCAACGAATAATATGGGCGTGTAACGTTTTAGGGCTTGTTAACCAATGAATTCCTAGAATGCTTATAACAATGATCCGAAGGAGAGAAGCGTAGGTGGGAGTATCGCTTCTTGACTGATCTTGTAGGTTTGAGTTTGGGTTTGGGTGGGCATGATTAGACAGATATGTGTAGACAAAGATTGGTGGTTTCAGCATGGAACCTTCCGGGTCGTGTAACTTTTTTTTTATTATTATGTTAAATGGTTTTCTAGATTTCTGAAAAAGTGACATTATCTGTTCAATTCATTGATCAAAAATACTCATTATTTTTTCTACCCTATTTTTGGTTGTTATTATTGTTTGAAAATAGTATTTCAACGATAGTAGGGTAAACCACCATAATAGCCTAAGAGCTCTTTATTAATAAATACCATCACTGAGCATTATGAAGCCCAAGGTTCAATTTAGATAGCGCTGTGCATCTCATTCCATGAAGCACGACACACCTTTCAGTAGTCGTCTGAATTCTCTTACCTAGAATTTTCATATAGAATAAATCTTATCTTATTTAGTTGTTTCTTACTTTACTACTACTATTTCTATTTTGTTTTCATTTATTTCTTCATTTTCATTTATTCTCATTGTTTATTTTTTTTTTTTTTTCATGGGTTCGAATGTAATGTTGTAACATTAACTGAATCTATAAATTTAGATAAAAATTGTATACAATCAATAGAATATTTATGACGGATCACTAGAGAAGAGAAATATCAGATATATAAAAGAGTGAATAGAAAGGATAAAATAGATACAGCTAAGAAAAAAATTTACAAGGAAACAAAACAACAAATACTATAAATTAATAATAAAAAAAAATGTAAATCAGTTATAGAAAAATAAGATTGTATTACATTGTAATATTACATCTTTGTTAGTTAATTTATTATAGTGTTAATATTAATATTATATTAACTAACATAAGTGTGGTTGTTCCCAATTGGTCCCGTAGCCCTTGCAAACCTATTTGTAACACTCTGGCAGCCAAAACTGTACTACCCTTAACTCTTCAAACTTTCAGGCTTGTTTTTCCTTCGGCAACGTACTTACAGTCACTCTGTCACTTGAATCTAATAAACTCCGAGAAAACTTCTGCTGTGCATGTTGAAATTCGGGGCTCAAAGTTCGTGCTTTAGCAAGTCGTGTTAAAATAACCGTTTAGAATACCTCAACTTTAATCTGATAAACTCCACTATTAATTACAGAGGAATCGTTTGAATACGTATTAAGCTAGCTAAAAAATATATTTGAATTATAAATATATATTTATTTGTTGGCGCTACGGTCCTACAAGAATTGGGCCCCTTTTATATTTTTCATCCAATAAAAAGAAATCTAGAATATGCCATTATAATATGCAATAAAAAAATTAAATAAATTCTTCAAGTACATAATAATACAATAAGGTTCTGAATAATGCCTCGGAAGAAGGGATTAATAATAAACGACAGTTATTTCTAATTTATTTGTTTATGAACCAAAATATGTGAATAATGAAAACAGCTAATAAACTAAACAGTTAAAAACATGATATGACCTGCTTTATAAACTAAATTATTGCCATAATAAAAACTTACAATTAGCATCATAAAAGAAAAACAGCAATAAAATTATTTTAAAAATGATAACTAATCAACAGTAATAATACCAATAAAAATAAATTAAACCTAAATAATTAAAAGCAAACAAGAAACAGAAAATACATATATTTATATGTAAATAGATTAGAACCATAATTTGAGACAATATTTTATTTATGAAAGTGATAGGAATTTGAATTTTTAATTTTAAAGTTTACTACTAGACCCATTTATAAATTTGATTAAATTTTTCATTTAAAATATGTTTATAATTAGGAAATTATCTTTCATCTACAGACGTAATGGCTACAAATTTGTATTCACTTAAAATTATAGTATTTAGTTGAATCTCGCAGAGGACAGTTGGACTCGCTCCGGTAATTCCCTATAAATATTTTATTAAGTCTTCTAGTATAGCCCATTTATTAATTTTTGGCGATATATTTTATACTTAACTTAGTACAGATATGTAGTTGTAAAGACATTATATTGTTGGGTGATCAAATTAACAAATATCTTATGAAAATTCTAGAACGAAAATCGAGTTTATATGTTGTTTATTTCCATTTCTATGAAATTTTATCATCTATTACAAACGTGTGGATGCCGACGGTTGTCACTTTCTTTTTCAAGCATTTGTAACTATTTTAGATTTGTGGCTAGTAGTTAAAAGTATTTTAAGTCAGATTCTCGAAATATCCCTACAGCCTGTACAACTCTGAACTCATTCCGGCCATTTTATGACTTATCTTAGTTTTACAGCCTTCCTTACAATTATTGATAACAACGTTACTACATTAACAACTAAATATCTGTGAAAATGAATTTTTACCTCAAACCACAGATATAGTATATACCTATTATACATATTGTCATTCATTAATAAAAATTTGAAGTGTATCAAATAATAATTAAGTGAGATATCACATTATATAATATTTAGTGATGTCAATATCGTTCCAGCTGCTGAGTTGTACAATATTGCTGACATACAAATTCGTGCAGGATATTGGCATTGGATATATTCGCAGAAAGTTTAGAACCCCCCCCCCCCCGACCTAAATAGAAATCCAGTTTGAGAACCTAAATTGCCCCGTCACGATCTCATTGGCTGTGACATTGCAATCTGTTGGCTTAAACAGTATTACTCTCGTTTATCGTATTTCTCAATATTGGATAATTATACGTGAATGTTTAAATGATGCGTGCCGATAAATTCACTCGATGGGAAATTGTGTGATTTCAATGTGCTGTTAAAAAGTGTAATTATTGAAAGATATTGAACGAGAAGTAGGATCATGTGCAGTTCACTTTGAGATGGTAGTGCAAATTTTCTTTCACGTTAGAAAATCACTAATCAATTTCAAATTGCGAAGTGTGGTTCAGTGCGGTATGCTTATTGGATAATGTTTTTTTTTTTTTTAAGGCACTAATTTATAATGTTTACTGATTTTTTTTCTTTTTAGGCTGATAAGCAACCATCATACTTCAAACCTTTTATTTTTTATATATTTTACATTAATAATATATACTTCTCCTGGACTATTTGGACCGTTCCCCTATCTTCAGGAATTTACTGTTTTATTATTCATTATACTTAGATCTTATGTTTCCCATTCATAATTTATTAAATTTGTTTATATCCTTAAAATATTTGTTTAATCGTCACTTTTTAACTTTGTTACGTGAGTTAATTGCTGTTTTTAAAGAATATATATTTTGGATCCATTGGCGTATGGGATGTTTATGTCTAGCAAGTACTTATATATATTTTAGTTCTCTAAAATAAGGTATGGATATTAAGATAATGAATATAGGTTTTCTTAATAGTCTTCATTAGTTGATATATACATGTTTAATCTAAATTAAAAAAATAAATAAATAAAATTTAATAGCTGTACAACTAAATAAGATGTGAAATATCAATTGTGAATTACACATAACCAATTGTAAATTAATTAATGTTTTTATAATTTATGTCATGGAAATATTTATTTTTTAATTGTTATAGTGATCCTGATGGTGACTATGATTGCCGAAACGTTTGAAATCTTTATTATAAATTAATATCATAGTCAAATTATCTGTAATAATTATAAAATAATATACTTTTAACCAAACAAATTTTCATATATATTTTAACATATTTTTTTACAGTCTCTATTTAAAAGTTTGTCATGTTCTATGCTTTTTAAATCTTATGATTTGACTGACTTGTACTTTTTTATGAACCTCAATATTGTTCTCTACCCGTAATATTCATTTATATTAGTTGTTTTCCTGAAATTGTTAGCGCGGAATTTTTCAATGACGATTTTAATTATTGAGACGCGTTTCTTAGCAACATTGTACTGTTCACAATTTTCTAAAATTGTGGTTTTAAGAAAATCATATGCATACGGTAATTTTGAAATTTCTCAAACTAATACTTAGCTGTACTTGTTTATTTTTTACGTTTTGGTTTTAAATAATGGATTAGATTAAATCAACTTCGTCGTAGAACCATTTAGAAGCTTAAATGAGTTAACTTGGGAATGGAGTAGCCATGCGGAACTGCATAACAAGTACGCCGTATTTATTGATATAACAAGCGTGGGGAGTTAAGAATGAGCCATGGTGCTTACTCATTGACTACCCGTAATATAGATGGGATGGATGATCGGCAAAAGACTCCGAGGTAGTTTCGGGTTCGCTATTATATTATTATCTAACTATTAGGATTTAAATAATTATCATTACAGGGCTTTATTATCATTTAATGACTAATCTATCGGTAGCAGGCGAAAAATGGTTTAATATAAAGTTAAAATCTTTGACCTCCCATTTTTCTTATATGAATTGAGCGATTTGTAGCATGCCGTAAGTTCATTTATTATTCTCTTAATTAGGGTTTACATTTTAGATCTACCTCCAGGATAAGAAACTTCACTCTTTATGGTAACTATCGTAGAAAGTTAAAACACTTTTGTCACATAAAATATTCTCATTAGAATGTGTCATGTCGTAAATTTGCTCGGTTCCGTCATAAAAAAAGATGTATCAAAAGGGAACAGAGAGGTAATAAAGAACTGCAAAGTTCACCATGAGGATATACCATGTATTATGCATAGAGAGAAGTATTAAAATGGCCTTGCGGGTTTAGTTAGTACGTGACGTGGATTATGAAGGCTTTGGCTATATTTGAAAGGGGTGTCAAATTGCAAACAGCGTCTAGATCTACTGTGTATAGAGATGTTTCGAAATTTATAATCACAGTAAAGGTTTTGCATTTTTCTGTTATCTAAAGAAAATCCTGATATTGATTTAATAAAAA
>NW_027109100.1:766719-769188 GCF_000696795.3 Halyomorpha halys
ATTGTGATTAGATGCAAAAGTTTTTAAATCTCAAATAAAAGAAGCCAACCAAGTGTATTATATACCGGACGATTACCAGGCCTGTAGGAGCATATGCCATTAAATCGTGCGTCCTGACCCAAGAAAAAGGAAAAAATATTAAGATATTGGAAAGAAAGGACCATCGAATGATTAATTGGCCAAAAAGAGAATTAGGGGTACGAACTTCCGAGAAAAATTGAGATTTAATGGATAAGTTTTTTCAATCCAATATTGTGATTCTCATCCGATGGCTTGATCATGAAGAAAGAATGCTGGAAAATCGGCTACTAAAAAGGCTGCTGTATCAATTGCCTGAAGAAAAACAAACGCAAGATGACCTTCTCTGAAGGTGATAAGATGGAGAAGAGATGCCGCTGACAGGGACGAGTGGTCGAGAACAAACTGAGAAGCCGATGCCCTGCGAATGTTGCGGGTTGTAGAGCAATGGTATTAAAAAAAATTAAATATTTTGCCTGTGGGTAGTTCTAAAAGCTAAAAATGGAGTTGGTTTTTCTAGAATTCACCAGTAACAATTGAAATCTATAAAGTTCCCCAAAAATGTTATATTGTCAATGATTCTATTCTATGAGCTGATTTCTGTATGAATTTGTGTGGTTGAGGTATTTCCCTATGTTGTATACAATAATTAGATGCTCACATAGGATTACATATGTGTAACATAATTAGCTGTGAGGCTATAAGCTCTGTCATCTGACTAAAATCTGTCTTTAGGGCCTCTACATGTTGGCCGCTCGCCACGAATCGGAGGCTCTTGTACAAATACTCGGTAAACAAAGTGGACCATCCACATGTCAGTGTTATTCAGAGAGGCAAGCATGGCGGAAGTGCAAGTGGTTTCAGCCATGGCAATGGGATTATATTATTTTTATTACAAAAAAATGAAAGGAGATTAAATAAATTAAATATAAATAAAATTAAACATAAAACTTAATAAGCAACAACAAACACCTTTAACCTCCTAACAGCTCTCAGTTGCAACTAGACAAAGAACAATGGTGGAGATGCTACACGAGCACTTTCTCTAACCCTCTTTGATCTGTGTAAAAAAAAACGACTCTCGGCGGATCGGCAACGAGCTTAGACCAACTTGTACCAGCCAAGCCAAGCCTCCAATCCACATGCTCGCACATATCTGAGTTCGCCACGGCTTAGCCAACATGTAGAAGCCCCTTTACATCATTAGCTCCTAACAATAGTATATCATTTATAATTGACTGATGTCAAACTTGACAGAGTATTGACTCACATTATATAAACCCAGATCACTAGATTGTTATGATCGATATCTCATTTCTAAGGAATAATGAATGAACTATCATATTTATCGTGTATTGTACTGGTTACAAATACAAAATTCACGACTTAAATCTTAAACAGATAACTTTGAATCATAAAACCTAAAACAAACTAGAAAGCTTTGAAAATATACGTTGCTTCTAGTTTCTCTAAACCAGAGATATTGCCTACACCTATTATAGACAGTCTATGAAGGTTATCACTTATAGTAAAGTACCATCTATTCTTTAATCTAAATGATCCTTAATTTATTTAATTCGGCTGAGAATAAGAATATTATTCCAACCTTTCTAATGACTTTCTGCTATCTGGATGAATATATTTTATCCTTGGAATGTTATAAATGTTATTGGATTATTTAACCGTATATTATATTATTTAACCGTAGAATTCTTATAATAAATTTTACTCACTTACTTCAAAAAATACATATATATTTACAACTACCATCCAGACATCATGTGATATGCACTCTAGAAAGATTTACATGAAAAGCCCTTAAAAATGATAACGTGAACAATCTAGAAACGGATATATGCATTTATTATTTATAAATAAAAGTTCATTAATCGAAAATTTATATAAATTGTAAAGATAGCCTGAGTGAGTTACTCTAGCTGATAAGAGATGAAAGGTGACAGAAGAGCTGGGCGAGTCAGATATTACACGACTAATTAATCAATTAATTAACTAAGGACAGACCGCTCCTGCAAATCATCATTTGTTGTACTAATTGCCAATGGCCCGTCCGTCCCATTATCCTCTCGCCGGTTATGTAAATTATTTTCTCTATAAACCGACATTTAAACGTCCGGTTAATTATTTTCTTTAAGAGGCTTTTTGTATATCACTCTCATTATTTTATTCACTTCACTCCAAAAAAAAAAAATTAATTGGGACTGAAAATCCATCAATTATAACCTCACCGTGTTTACTAACTACGAATATCTCCATAAAAGTTTATTTTTATTCTTATATCCATTCGTAAATCTATTCAACTCATTAATAGCTCAAAAATCGCAGAAGAAAAAATAAGATGAATTATATTACTGAATATTGTACATTATAATTATATCATATATTTAATACATGATATATACATTACATATAATCTCCTAATCATTACATATA
>NW_027109100.1:769278-782651 GCF_000696795.3 Halyomorpha halys
TTATTCATTTGACGTGAAAGTAAAGAGAATTTCAAAATGACTAATAGAAGATAAATAAACAGATAGTTGGATGGGAGAGAAAAAAATAAATACATAAACAATTTTTTAAAAAAAAAGATAAAATGGCTCATATACAGCTATCATGTTTGAAATGTAAAAGCAAAATAAACATTCAGAACCGTCACTGGAAAAAAGAATAGAGTGTTATTGAAATATGAAAGACCGATTTCCTTTTACTATAAAATCTATTTTTAAATGTATTCAACTTATTTATTTCTTCCCTTCCCATTCTTACTGAAACACGGATATAAAACAACAAACAATTAGGATACTTTTTTTGTTCCTCTGCTTCCTGGCCAATTCTGATATACAGGTACTGGTATTGGTATTGGGTGGGTGGAACAAGTCCGGCAAGTGGGCCTAATGGTCCTTTTTGCCAACCCCCGGTGGTTACCCGCGTTGCCGCCGCGTAGTAACCAAGCTGAGAGTGTCAATATTCATTCTTCGGGACCGCCGAAAACTGAATGTTAAGGTGCCTCTACATGTTGGCCAAGCCAAGGCGAAATCAGACATGCACGAGCTTGTGGATGGGTGGCTTGTACGAGTTGCCCTAAGCTCGTTGCCGATCCGTCGAGAGTCGGTTTTTGGACACAGATCAAAGGGGTTCGTGAGAACGCTCGTGTAGCATCTTCACCATTGTTCTTTGTCTAGTTGCAACTGAGAGCTATTAGGAGGTTGTAGTTAATTTTTATAATAAGTTTTATGTTTAATCTTATTTATTTATATTTAATTTCCTTTCATTTTCTTTTTGATGTAATAAAAATAATATAATGGCTGAAACCACTTGTACGTCCCCCATGCTTGCCTCTCTGAATAACACTGACATGTGGATGGTCCGCTCTTTGTTTACCGAGCATTTGTACAAGCCTCCGATTCGTAGCGAGCGGCCAACATGTGGATCCGCCTTTAACTGCCCCAGGTGGGAATCGAACCCACAACGTTCCGAACTGAGCGTACTGGGACCTGCCCCTCAACCCGGACGGGGCCCTCACGTCCCTTTCTGATTTGCAGGGGGCTATCCTACAAATTATCACCCTATTCTAACTTGAGTGAGAAAGTCGACTACAATACGAGGGGTAATCCTTTTATTCTTATTAACTTCAGTTTCGAGGTTAATAAGGTAACATACTCGCTCACTACAGTTTCTCACTATTAGCATACCAGGCTAAGTAAACAATAGGTGTGTTCCAACGACCACTTTTGAACATCTAAGACTCTTCATCACAAATAAATATATATATTTTAAAATCTAAATTACCCACTTCCTTGTCATTTCTGATATACGAAGGGAGGGGGGAGGATATCTAGAGGTGACCAACCTGTTCTAACAAGGAATCCAGTTTTTCATTTCGTGAGACCGCCACCGAATGAAAAAAATCCAACTCCCAAGCTGCGCGCGGTTCTCAGGTTGCTAAGACCTGCACCTCAACCCCTCCATGACTGACTCCCATAACCTATTGCTTTCCAGTTGGCTTCATGCAGCTCTTTCGCATCTCAGTCGATTCTGTCAATCCATCTGATTTTCGGCCTGTGGCACGTTACAAATAAATATATTACTGTTTACTATAATATATTATATATTACTGTGTTTTTGACTTGATTATTATATCTCTTCTGTGGCTTGCAGGAACAATTTACTAATTCCAGTTCTAAGATAGATTAATTTAAAAAAATTAGCTGAAGGTTTGCAGAAATAAAGATAGGACATATGTCGTTGTGGATATTTATCGGCTTCTGGGAGCATTTTTTGATTTTTCATGTAAAAATTTCACCTTTGACAGACAACGTTACTTCATCAAAATCTGTAAACCTCTAAAAATGGATATTGTCGTTACTTCCAGCCACATATTTAAGACCACTAGTGACATAAGCAAAGCGCTTTATTTATTACTTGTTCGTACGGTATCGCTCGAAGATCATTAAACCCGACTGTAAGTAACTAAATGAAGAAAGGGGCGCTTACCAAGTCCATATTAAGCGTGACATTAATCCCTCGTGATGAAGGAGCTAGCGGTACCGGCTGGGAACTGTGTTAGTGCAATAACGGTCCTGCTGTCCGAGCATTCCTTCTCTCCGGTCCCTTGTTTAGTTCGAAACACGTATTTTTCTTTCTTAGTTCACACCATTTTATTACTGACTGTATGTTTTAATTCATAATATCATAGGGAATGACATATCTTCGTTCAACCTCCGATACCTCCTAAGATTGAAAAAAACACTCTGGCTTCTTTCTTGGGATATTGAGCAGAAATGAATATGTAGGTATCCTGAAAAATGATCATTGAGACCAGATGTATTTAGAATAATGTATTGATTTTTTGAAAAAAAATTTTTAAAACCATTAACATCTTGTTTCTAATCTCTAATATTACATTCTCTATTTCTCCATTTTCTTCTTTATTTACTTACCAAATTCTTTCATAGTTCACATTTTTTTATTATTTTCAACAATTCAAAATGTTAATTATTTCAAACTTTTTTTTTTCCGTACCCCTCTGACGAAATAAGTTATTGTATAGATACACAGAGGAGTTATATGTATATCTGGTAGTTTGTAATTCCGACTTAGTTATTTGGATTCTGCGGGCCTCAAAACTCGAATTCAAAATTTTGCATGATCGCAGTACTTGACCTTACTATATATTCCATATATAGGTACGTGATAATAAAAATATATATGTTATTGTTCAATAATACTAGTTTGTGAATTGATAATTTTAAATTTACTTATTCATATAAATACAAGCTATTTTTTTTTTCTATCAAGTTTAGTATAAACTTTTGATAAGATAGTACTTAAATATTGAATTTTATTTAATGTTAAATATTATAAGCGTGATTGACAGCTGTCCTCTAGTGGCAGAGCCAGTGACTGACGGATCTAGTTAACATAAAGTGACGGTAGCGACAGAAAACCATTTCAGAATATTTAAGTAGATTACTTAAAATTTAAAACTAAATTTACTCTCTGAAATTAATAATTTAAGCTCATATTCATGCATTTGTGTAGTACAGACATTTTAATTTTTTTTAAATTAAAATAAACTCTGGAGAACAGGGTACTGATTTATTCAGCTGTCTAAATATTATAGTTTCAATGAATAATTTTTACTGGTTAATGGCACTGTAATTCAAATTCTAAATTAAATATTAATCAGTACCGCTACAACCCATGAAGGGTGGGTGGGTCATGGGCTCAGTACTTTGTAAGGAAGTACTGTCACTGTCCAACGTTTGTGCAAGGAGATGATTTGGCTCACGGCTGCAATAACATGGTAAATAATTATCTGCTACATATGGATTCAAACTCCTTAGAGTTAGTAGCATATTGCCTTATCACCGAGCCACCCCGCTCCCAAAATTGATAATGGATTAATAATACTAGGATCGATGTATTTTGAATATTTTAGGATTTATGCTAATCATCTATTCGCTGTTAAAGATTAAAGTCTTGCCTCATGAACTGTATGGGCTTCTGTCTAATTTTAAAAATCGGATGCGAGAAATTCCTAAAATCGATTACACAAAGTAGGACTTCCTATTGGCAGACTTTAAAGCAAAAGTTGCTGTTTGCAATTTCTGTTTCGTACGGCTTTTAATTTTTGATATAGGCTGTTCACACATGCACGGGCCATTTTGCGAGGCTCAGTAATTTGGACTCTGGTGACCTCAAAACATGTATTTTCGTCGAAAAAAAAAAAAAAAAGTTTCCTTTCTTTTCCACTTGCATGGGACTATAATTGTAGGCCTGCCCAAACATTTCATCAGCACGTATTGATAGGCCCACCCATACATTCTCTGAACATGGTTAAATCAAATCCAAAATAAAAAAGACAGCTTATGTTTTTATATTTCACTTTGTTCAAAGGTGGTTTACTTAATGTTGTGCACGCGGCGAAAGCTTTTGATGGAGTGAAGAATTCTTGCCAGCCCTTCCTCACACTGCGCTCTCTTCTACAGAATTTGGACGGGTCCCCACACGTTTGAATTGTCCTTTTTTCACAATATTTCTCCTCATACTGACGAATAAGTAAACGTTTTTGTTGAAATATTTAGCAGTGTGAGGGCCCCTATACTAAGAGGAAGGAATACCTTTGCTGGAACATTATACTGGGCTTTTTCAAATAGTATTTTGACTTGAAGCCTGGGTTATTTAAATGAGGAACGAAGGATACAAAAGAAGGTGAAGCCGAACGGATGCCGTGCTTTAAACGAATGCTTTTATTCATTCAGCACCCTCCTCGGATGGAACAGCGTTTGTTTTATTCTGCTACGTTTCGTATTCTTTTGTGTGTTTTTTATTTCTATTGAAGGATAACCATGAGGGGTCTATTTACCATTAGAGAGGATTTACTGTTGTAGAGACATTATTCTATACTCGTACAGTAAGGAGAATCCATTTCTTGGATTAACGATATAATTATCTTACAATATCCATCAATTTGACTTATGCATTGTTCATTAAAAAAGTTCAAAACCCAAACAGAATTATTATAAGCTATTCTAAAAATGGAATAAGCTTTTCAAATTCTCTACATTTTCGGAACTTTACTTCTAGTTTCGAACAAATAGTTTCTGAGATACGGATGGGTCAAATATCAATCCTGTCAAATTAAAGACATATTTATGAAATTCAAAAAACAAAACAGTGACATGTTTTATATTGTTTAGTAGCTTCAGTGTGTGTCCAAGTCCGAAGGAGGGGGTGGATGTGGCAAACCGCGTGTCTTATCCGTTCTTTGTTTGTAGCTCGAACATTATTGGGTTTGGTGAAAAATAAGATTAGTGTAAAATTAAAGTACCTTAAATTTCCTACAAAACAGGTCCTATATTTGTTTTTCTAAAACAGAATTTTAGAGATATAGATGGGACAAATATTAATCCAGTCAAATTAAATACATAAAATTTTTAAAAAAACAGCGACTCGGTCTCAAGGGTTTGCGCGTCGATTTTGGTATGGAGGGGGGATGTGGGATGTGGCTAAAAACCGTGTGTCTTATCAGTTCTTTGCTTGTACCTAAAAAAATATTGAGCTAGCTGAAATGAGTTCTATACAGAATTAAAGTATATTTAGAAAATATTTTTTATTAAAAACATATCAGTTGGATCTCAGAAACAAAGGTTGGATGATCACTTTTGTTGGAAACTTTTTATTGTGTAGAACTTATTTCACGGAACCCAATCATTTCCGAGATAAAAGAAAAATCTGATGAAATACACGGTTTTTACCACATCCAACTTGTTATCACATATTGTACTTCTGTTACTAAAGAATATGAAACAAATCATAGTTATATTTTTTTTTTTATGTTGGGGCTAGGTATCTATATTGAATAGGCTAATATTCCTCCCCTCCATATCTTACAAACCATATTTTTTCAAAAAAAACATGTATTACCTACTTTGATAGAAGAATTAATAAACTTCAATTCTGTTTTTTCACCATAGCCTTTAGTATTCGAAATATAAACTAAAAACTGATCAAGTATGAGTGTTGGATCTCCCCTCCTCCCCTACTCCTCTTCACCCTTAAATCTGACACAAAAAGACAGAATGTTGTGGTAATAATAAAGAGGATAGATCGATTCTTTAATTTAGGATTTTAGAGGTTTCCACTTGTTTAGTATAATTTAATTTGACTATTTATTAAATACAGACTATATTCTTGTAAAAATGAGCCTAAAAAAATTCATATAAATTTTTTTTATTATCTTATTAAAAATAAAATTAAACATGGACTCACGCTTGCTGAGCAGTCTACCTTTTATTAATCTTATGGTATGTATTTAAATCGTATTTCTTCCTTAGTAAAGCGGACAATAATGGCCATATCTATTTTTATTCAAGTAATGATTAGTCCTTCGCTTTAACTATTTTAAAAATGATGTGATACTTACTGATTTTATTTCATTTTTATTATTTTAAATGTACAATTTGTCGTAAACCTGAAAACTGATTATTGATCACTAATAGTTGTTTTATATGATTTGATCAACTTGCCTAAACCAATTCAGGTTAATAAATCCTGAAACATAGTTTTACAAAACGTTACGATTGGTTTTTAAAGATATTCCTCTATAGGTTAGCCATCAATGTATCCTACTTTATTTTTGCCTCCTCTCGAAGAACCTTTGTGGGCTCTCTCATGAATATAGAAATGATCACCCTATCTGCGGGAAGCGGCTGACACATACAAAGTGAGAATATTATGAATGAATTAGAAAATGAGGCAAAACAAGGGCGTATCCATTGATGAAATAGCCCTATTAGGGATTAGGCTCTACAACTGTTAAATCTATCTTAAGGCTGTCCTAACCAGTACGTGGTTTGTCTATTCTGAAAGCACAGCAAGTATTGCGTAGATTGGTCGGCTCCTGTACAAGTTATAACTATTTTTGTGATTTTCGAATAAACAAAACAAATCTAAATACGGCGAAAATTATAAAAATATTCATTTTTATATTGCTGTTGCTATAAAATTTGTATTTTATAGTTTCTTGAAGTGTGTACCTGAAAAGAATACGAAATTTTAACGAAGTCGTAATGCCATCGGGAAAGTTCGAGTGGCCTCGGCTTGTACCGTTTTAATCGAATGCCTCTGTTTTTCTTTTTTCCTCCTTCAGTTCTTTATAAAATTTTCCAATATTTTTTCTTTATTCATTGTTTATTTTTGCTAACAATGAGAACTGTTTATTTTTTCAAATAAAAAAAATATATAAAGGTACTATTTTTTTTTTTTTTCAAAGCCCCTATTTGTAATAAAGTTATGTGTTTAACAGTGTCTGTGTAGTGGGGTTTTGTTTTTATCTAAAACTTTGTTACATTTTAAAACACGAATGTAGTGAATGAGTATTGACTTATCTGAATGAGTCTCTGTGTGATATTTTATGGTATTGGAGCATACCATTATTAGGAGTTAATGATCTTAAAAACTGAATCTACGATTATTTACAATATTTACAGGTTGTTCAAGTGGCTATAATGCTGCTTGTTGCCACCGCACTGGTGGGGGCGCTGGTTGTAACGTCTGGGATAGAGAGTTGGGCTGATATGTCAACGAGTTCAGGAATTTAATATGCCTCCTCCTGATGAAGTCTGGGACCGTTGGGATATCCAATAATTTTTGAACAGTCGACGGTTTCTCCTTCTTCCATACTGTAGTCCGTACAATCTTCCGTAGTATAGAATTTTGAAGGGGGCGCTGTGTACCATCATTGAGGTGTATGGACAAGGGAGCACCATATAGGAGCCCTGGACAGAGTATGCTCTTGTATAGTTGAAGTTTTAACCGGAAGGAAACTGTCGATGATGTTAGGAGATGGTGTAGTCGGTAGGATTTCCTTCTGACTGTTTTTGTTTTTTGATATAGATGAGTACAAAACTTTAGATGTCGATCCAGTTTTATACCCAAATAGATTATATCGTTGGATGGGGACATTATAGAGTTTGCCACTTGGAGCTTTTTCGGAAGTTTTGCTTGGTGTGCAAACTCTACGCAGGTCCGTTTTAGCTGGGTTTACGGAGATATTGCGATAATTCAGCCGTTGAATGATCTCTCACAGAATTTTCCCGCTTGTTTTAGTGCATGCGTGGGGTTAACGCTGCTGCTGTTGATGGCGATATCATCCACGTAGGCGGCTATTGTAGCAGTTTTGTAGTTGTTGCCTATTACATCTGGAGTATAGATCGAGAACAACACTGGCGAAAGTACGGCCCCTTGTGGCACGCCACACGTCAGTGCAACAGTGCTTCTGTTGAATTTGAACTGAGAAACTTCTGTTCTTGAGGAATGAGGTGAGCTGCTCCGGGCATTCGTAATCTATAAGCTTACGGTATAAGATACAGTGAGAGACGGAATCGAAGGCCTTTGTACAGTCAATGGATATCATAGCTACTACTAGGTACTTTAGGGTTAGATTTTTTAAAAGGTGGAAATTTGAGTCCTGTCAAACTATTTCAATGGAAATAATTTCTAGCTCACGTTAAAGACCATTTGATTCTACATTACACGACAGTGATCAAAATCGTTACAGTCGTTTTAGATAAAATTCTATTGAGTGGCACTTCGGGTCAGTCGATATCGAAAAACTTTCTGTTACACCCCAGACACTGTTCCCGCCTTAAATAAATAATTTCAGTTTTGTATGACTTTTAGTTTTTGAGCTAGGCTATACTCAGACACATATACACACCCAGACCATTTTGCGAGACCCTGTTTCAATGGACCCCAAAACATGTGTATCCGTCGAAATCTCTAATTCGGAAATTTGTACGATCGCAATACTTCCCCTGACTATACATAAGTAAGTGAAAGTAAAAAATTGCAGGCAATCGTGGTTGAACTTGTATATTTGAATATTCAGATTTATAGTATGGTTTTTGGATTTTATTAGAAAAAAGAGAAGGAATTATATTTATTTTATTTTTTTAAATTGTATATAATTTGAATTCTAAAATAATAATTTCACACTATTAGGCTCCTTTATGCAAACATTTTCAAGAAATTTTCGATTCATAAGGATTACCACAACAAAAATAAATCGAGTTTAACTAAATAAGTTAATATTAAATTAAGCCTAATATTAAAAAAAAATTTGGAACAATCTATATGTCTTAAGTTTCGCTCATCCTCAAGGACAATCTTTAATAATAATTCAGAACCACATTAATTTGAAATAAACTTTATTCTGCCCAGGGCAATAATTTCAGTCCAAAATTAGCCTATTTTGTCAATTCTTCACATCAACATTTAAACTTTTAATCTCAATCAATTTACACTATACTTCATCACAACATTATTTGTTACCTATATGTGTTGACTACATCATGGAACATTTACTTACATTAGAATATAGTTTATTATTTTTCTGATCAATATGTAATTAAATTTAAGTCAATATTCAACTAACGGTAATCACTTTGATTTCGAATTATACGTATATAGTTTAAATTCTTCCACGTATGGAGCACACTCATATGGCCTGACACGCTCGAAAAAAGTCTTTTCTAAACTATAAAAACACCAACCGTCCCAAAGTGTACCCTTGTGTGAACACCAGAAGTGAAGAGTTATCTCCTCAAAACAATAATCACATTACTGAACTCTGTTTTATTGATAGGAAGTTTAACAGTTTAATTTAGTTATTGAACAATAATCCTAAATAGGGGTGGCCAACAATTCTATCGCGAAGCCAATTTTGGTCTATCGTAGATCGTTCGCTATGTCTGAAGTGGAATTCCGTGTACCACGAACTTTGAGGCGATTCTAGAAACTGACAGCCTGACACTGTGATCTCCGCCCACCCGGCACAATATATTTTCACCTACGTGTTACACTTGTCAGCGTACGCAACAATTACGACTCGACTCATCGAAGAATTTGTCAGTGAGCTCGAATATTTTGTAGGGTCATACGATAGCTTCTTTTCTTTTGAATTAACTTAAGAATGGGAGAAAAATAAGGAATAATATTACTCATATATTAGGAATAACAATAATTCTATTTAAATTAAGAAGTCAATATTGTATACCGTAATGAATATATTGTAACTTTAACATACTTCTTATAAATTTGAATATATCTATATTAGCTTTTAATATACTTGTATTGCTGTCCTCGATCTTAATATGCAGTATTGTTATTATTTCTCTCAATGAAATGGAGGTAATTGCCGAGTTCATGAGTTTTGAAGTTGCTACTTTTAACCGCATGTACAGAATGCTGCTATCAAACGTTAGGTCTGGAAATTTATTTTCTTCATGAGCCTATATCACTCGAGAATGAGTAATTTAAAAAATAAAAATAGTTCTGAACTTATGTTTTATTTATCTACCCATACCTTGCTGGAAACATAGTATGCATTTTACATCCCTTCTCACCCCTTAGAGTACGCCTCTGACAACAAGTCGGTCGTGACACACTTTAAAGATAAAAAGTAGATTTTATATACAGAAAAGTTGGCAACCCCTGTTTTAGATGATACAACAATATGCTGGACCATGTTGAAACAAGCTCATTGTCAGTAAAGTTGGTTAAGTTAGTTACTGCGTGGCCGTTAGGCATAAAGCCATATTATGTTATATATGAAGTTCATATTCTAGTCTCATGTTATGGAGCGCTTCGATGCAATTACTATCATTAGTAAGCTCATTTGAATCTTGATATTACTTAAATATAACCACTATTAAAGTAATTAAAACTTTTTTAACAGTATCCATTTGCGCTGGGAGAGCTTTGATTTATCGTTTCTTCCCTTCTCGTTACCCCAGCCTTTCTATGTTTCTCCTTAATTACCTTTCAAGAAGTAGAGGCCGTTATCTGAGACAGGATTCAGCAGAAATATTTCGATTAGTGTCGCTATCCGAGTTGTCATGGAACTAATAGCTGAAGAAAAAAGCAGCTTCTCGCGCAAATATTTAATGGCATTGCTATTTCATACAAATCACTTGTGCAAAAAGTGTTTAGTTTAGATATTCCTTGGGGTAAATGTTGGGGGATGTTATCCAAATTAATTTTAATTTAACCGTATTGCTGGGGGTTGTAATAAATGGAGTAGACTGCATTTAATGGATTTTAACATAGATGAGTAATAATAATATAGGGAGAAAAGCCTCTATTCTTGATTTAAATAATAAGACACATATGTGGGTTTGCCAAAAGGTTTTACAGTGTGGTTTAGTATTTAATTTTCATTATGGATTGTAATGGGGTTACATGAAATACCCAATGAGTGTTTTTGATTCGACCCCAGTTGATATAGTAGTCCAAGTTTATGTTACTATCTTTGGACTGATGTTATATTGAATCGAATGCAATTCTGAATAAAATTAAAACTTTTTATTCGTCAAATCTACTACTATTAAAGCAAAGCAGTGATGTTAACTATATTTTTTCACAAAAATCATACATTTCCACTTCGTTTTTTAAAAGATATGTAACTTTTAATTAACTAAGTTAATGAAAGCTGTGGAAAAATAATATTCATTAAAATTAACAATAATAAGCTTTATTTATTCAAATTTTTTTGGATGGTATTTTAAAAGTAATGAGGTAGAGAAGTTGCAGGCTGGTTACGAGACCGCCGCAACCTTAATTAGCTATTAAGGCTGTCTTTGGAAGGACTCGAATCGAATTAAATGAAACCCTCCAACCAATACCAAATAAAAGGGAAATTGGAAACTGTTCCAAATAGTTCTATAATTTCAAAGTGATAAATTGATTGCTGGTGGTATCGATTACGCGATAACTGCGATTTAAATTATTTCCCATCGAACTTACTAAAGATACTTCTGGGATATGGAGTTCATGTTACTTTATTTTGAAATTGTTCATGGAATTAGTTGATTCTGGGTAATTCCTTTCACTTAATGAATAAATTGCTTATGTGCTCTTAACAGTATTGATCAATAATAATTGTGAGTGAATTTTCTCTTAGATCAATATTTTAGAGTTAATATCGGATTTTACCATCATATATGTAGTCCATGAGCCCTAGAAAAAAAAAAAAAAAAACCTGTTTAAAACATTATCTAATGTAAATTAGCTAAAATATAACCCTAATAGAGCTGTTTACATTGAATAGTTCCCGATATATAGTTTTTCAAAAAGCAAAATATAATATAATATTCTATTATTATTCCGTTTCTTTGTATTTGTTTATTTGTATTTAAATGTATTTGATCAAGATTGACAATTTAACAGGTGACGATTTAGTCGCTGGAGCAACAATGAAAAAAAAAGTATTCCATCCTCCACCTAATCATTTTTTATAACGGTCAGGTGAAGCAAGTGGCTTTTGAATCTATTTTAAATTTAATTGGACCCACAATTTATAACATTACCTATGTTAACAAAACTGTAGACCAGAAACAGGTTGCCAAGTTAATAAAAAAACTTTTTTTCATAAAAACCTCCTTTTTTTCTAATTTTATTTGTCATTGTTATTTTGTTGGTCATGCCCACATTAAAAATATTATTTTGCACATTTTTTTATAAATAAGAAGTATATTTTAGTAATTTGTAACTATTTTAGCTGAAAATACAAATGGAGGCGGATCTTAAAAGTTGAGGTCTGTTACAGAAAAAGTTCTGATAAATTATCAGTGGATAATTTATAGTACGGTAATAAGCTGATAAAACAAATCTGGAATAAATCTTAAGAGATGTTAAGAAAAACAAAATATGCGTTATTTTACGGATTTCCACTTACTTTACTTATTCACAAAAGTAAACAAACATAATTTCTACTTGTTTTTAAAGAAAATTTTCTCTACATGTAGTTTAGTATGCTGCTATCTAGAATCACTTAACTCAAATAGCTTTTCAGTTATTGCTTTCTATTCAACTAAAGTGTGACGTTAAAAAAACAAAAACAAAAACACAAATTATCGATTTTCTTTTATATAGAGAATCGGACCATTGTCTGTATGGACTTTCATTTGTAGCTTTTGTTGTTTATTTTAACTTTCTAACATGTTCCTTGACACCCGAATATATACAACGTTTAATTTTGTTGACCGTATCAAGAAAGGCTTTAGTACCTTATGCGACGTAGTAAGATATAGAACGATTAATACTGCTATAATTTAAATGCTCTCTTGTAACATGGTCATTTTATTATTCACTTCATTAGATTCGTTTTGTTTTGTTTATCGTAGCAGAAACTATGTTATAATAAAGTTGTACGTGTTACCTACCTGACTTGCGTTGTTCAAAGTGAGGATTGATAAGTTCGCAACTGGCCTGACTGGAATAAAACACATTTAGACATGAATAGTTGAGAGGACAACCATTGGTATAAAATTGCGTAAGCACTAAGAACACGGGCGAGACAAGAAACCCAAGAGGCGTGTACAGAAGGTAGGCGTGGAGTGATGAAATGCAGACCGTGCTATATGCCAACTCCTTATTGGTATCTTGCTCGGGATACAAGTTCTATTCAGCCTTTGTAACTTCTAAAGGCGTAACACTCTTAGTTACCTCGTCTTTTTAAATTACAATTTGCCACTTTTAACACATTTTTATGTCGGAATACATAAAAATATGTTTTTCGTCAGGGAATGGCCTCGATAGGCCCCGTGATGTGATTCAAAAAGTGATGTGACCAATGAGAGAAGTAGTTGTGATAAGAATTTTATTAAATACCTTTATGAATGGAATATGGTCCGGGTGCGGTCAAAAAATGGCAGGGCTTCGTCAGGGCTAAAAAAAATACAAACACTATAGTTACAAAAAGGTAAAAAGAAAAAACATAAGTGTAAAATAACAGGGGTATAAAATGAAAAGTAAGATATAATAAGAAAAATTAAAGGTT
>NW_027109100.1:783206-810861 GCF_000696795.3 Halyomorpha halys
ACTTTTCATTTTATACCCCTGTTATTTTACACTTATGTTTTTTCTTTTTACCTTTTTGTAACTATAGTGTTTGTATTTTTTTTAGCCCTGACGAAGCCCTGCAACGTGGGGCGAAACGTTGGCTCAATAAAATAGTATAATTATTTACTATTTGAGTTTTTTTTTTACCGCACCCGGACCATATTCCATTCATCTATACCCTCGGTCAATCAATAATCTTCCAGTAAATACCTTTATGCTTTTTTTTTTACATGTCCTAGCAACATTGTGTTAATTATAATAACCGTTTCTAATAACTGAATCTGTTACAACGTATAATTTATGATTCACATATAATTAAAGCTAAACATTAAAAACAAATCAAGTTAAAACTGAAACAGCTAACAAACTAGAACATCGGTACTTTGGTTGACGTGTTCCATCATTCGTTGTATGGATATCATGTTCGACCACCGTGTACCGTAGTTGCGTTCACTAGTTGAATACTGACCGCATTGAATCGTGTTCAGGTACGGCAGGCGAACCAGGGCAGCAAATTATCCACTATCAAGATTTTGGAAATAATCCAAAAGGTTTAAAAACCCCTTAAATAATCTAATAAATCTGTATTGGTAGTATTATATACTCGAGGTAAATCAATCATAACTCTTTGATACTTCTTTGTTTTATTTTACACTCTTTGACAACGTTCCGTGCTCTCTTTGTACGTTTTCAAGTTTTTCCTTTTTATAAAATATTATATTACACATTACCTTCATCGTAACCTATCCTTAATTCACACATAACTATGTAATCAATTTGTATAATTATGTTATTACCTATCAATAAATGTGAAACACATATATATACTTCATTTAACATATTAGCGTATAGATAAGGCCAAATTAACATTTTTAAAACAAAAATTATGATAGTTTATGCTTGTTACCCGTTTTTACATTTCTACCTCATGTCCACATTCGACAGATCAGTCATTATTTTAGAATCTTTTTGCTTGTCAAAAAGTCAATTATACCTCTCATTTGTTTTTAATTATTTATCCTTAAAATTAGAATCTCCGAATTAATAATCCCTTAAAACATAACTCAACCTATTTTGAATTACTCGTTCTAAATCATAAGACGGTATGCCATAATTACCTCCCGATATTTCATAGTAATTATATGAATATGCACAGAGCCAAATGTGTTTTTGTTTTGTGTTTTTTCACCTACTTGTATCAATTCATTTCGTACTCATCCCTCGTATTTAATACCTGATTTCAACCCCGAAGCCGACCCACAATTGTGGTCTGAAACTGTGATTTTTACAATAAAAACAATTTTTATGAATGAGTCATCATCATTTATTGCATTTCATAGACTACAATCAATCATCTATAATAAAATATTCAGAGTGAAGGAATAAAGAAATAGTTTGATAATTAATAATTTATTGCAATATTGCCGTATTGTTCATATTGCATCCCCTGAGCCATTTATTGAATAGGAATCGATGTCATCCCATTACCGGAAACGGCAGTTAGAGGACTTCTGGTACAGACTGATATTATTGCTAACTTCAATAGCAGCCAATATATTCTCTTTGATTCAGTTGGCAGGTCTGAAGTTTTTGGAATTGGTTCAGTTTGAATAAAATATAAGAATATGCTATTTTTGAATAATAAAACAATGTTTGATTTTTTTAAAACGAACTAATTTTTATTTTGTAATGATATGTGGAGTTACACGTGACAAAGAAAAAAAAACTTCATTTCAGATTTTCATTTTATTTGTAAATATTTTAGTTTAATATTAAGTATTCTTTCATTTTTCTTATATCCTTTATGGCTAGCAAATCTTAGTTTGATATTTCAGACACAAGTACACTTGTTAGAGTTAAAAATTAAACTAGTTTATTTCTTTTCGGAGTAGTTTATAATGTAATTATAATAATATATTATAATCTTCGTAGTAATAGCCTAGATTTCAGGATGACATTCCTCTTACTATATATTTCATATTGGTAGGCGAAATTAAAATCTGAAATTGTCCTAACTACCATAGAAAAACAATTCTTAAATATTTATTATTCATCTATTCTTTATTACTATTAACAATGAAAAGTGTTAAATACTTTCTAATAAGCAAATTTAAAAGTACTTAAACATTTTGATCGAAATTTTTCTGTTGTAATAAAAATTAGGTCTCTTGAGATGTGAAAAACAGTTATCAAATTTGTTCTCTACCTAGAATAAAACAATTTAACTAAAGATAACAAAGCCATGTGCTATGGGATGAGATCGGCCGCATTTGGTTATTTCCGATTCCTCAGTCTCTTTTAGGCGGTTGTACGAGTATGAAGACCTTTTTTTCTTTTAGTTAATTATCGATTTCTTTCATAGTTCATCTTTATCCATTTTATATTACTACTGAGAGGTGTTCGATTATTTCATATTAACGAAATTGATAGTATACTACATCTAAGTTGAGTTTACCTATCGGATAAGGAAGAAGGCTGGACAGTGGCAAAAGTTTGTTAGTAAAACGAGAACAACCTTTGTTAATAGTTTTGTTGTAGACTTTGTTTTCGGTTGGAGGGGCTTGCTATGGTAAGGAGGGTAAAAGGAGCAAGAGAGGGGGTTGCGCGAGCTCCCTTTCCCTACAGGCAAACTCATTTTAGACGTACTATACTTTGGAGTACAGTTATATATCTATGACGTAAGTTACTTCTTCTTTTTTTTTTTAATGAGAGTGTGTTTTAGCAGATTTACTCTTTAATTATTTTAATTCCCCTTACGAGTAATTTAAGTACTGAGTTTTATCAAAATTGGATCAGTCGTTTGTGAGTGTTTCAGCATTTAAACCATTTCAAGACCTTAACATAGAATTAAATGAAAATTCAAGGATCTACCCAAACAATTACAGAATGGCAGGAAGAGTTGAGATAGAACTAGGCTAGAAGAGCAAGTCCTCCTCCCCCCCCCCCCATTAATGAATTTAGTTGCTATAAAAAGGAGCGAAGACCCATGATGTCCCGTGGCTGGAATACTAACCAAGGTAGTCTCCAATATCCAACGGCCCTCTCCACTCTCCCTTCTCTCCCTAAATCTATATGTAAAAGGCAGTGGATTTATAATACAGAAAATGTTCATAATATACACGGTTTATTAACTTATTAATTCCTATAATTGTTTATTTATTAAACCCTTAGAAAATATTTTAAAATTTACAAATTGGCTTAAAATATTAAAAATTATTAAATATACTGGTAATGATATAACTGTTGTTGATAAAATGTTTTTCCTAAGACCATTTTTTTATGTAATTTCTTGAAGGACAATTTTTTTTTAAGGAATGTACATAAACTTTTTTGCGCTCAATTAAATATTTTAGTTTACATATCTTTTTTTCTTCAAATAGTATGTTTTAGCAATTTGTCATTATTTTAACTGGTACTTTGAGGAAACCGAATTTCACATATTATATTTTTGTTTTTTTTATAAAATTGGAGGTGAATCTCTTTCTTATGTAACATTTCTCAACTTAATAAATCATTGTTTACCAAGAAAATTGTTCCTGAAGTTTGAAATCTGTAGTCCAGTAGGAAGCTGATTAAAAGAATAAGTTAAAAAAAAATGGTGAATAATTCCGGATTTTACGAAAATTGAAGCCTTGCATTATTTAGCCGGCACAAATACTTTTATCTAAGATACATTTTACTTGATTTCGAAAGAAATTTGATCTAGTTTACTTTGTTGAAATTAGAATTATCTAACTTAAATATGCAAGTTGGTGTTAATGGTTATGAAATATGTTAATGTAAATCCTAATGAAGTACCTTCCATGTAATTCATTTTTATTCTAAAAGTACCTAAAATTTTATTTTAAATTATAACTTTTTATATGAAATAAGAAATCATTATAGATCAATCAATGTATCACTGTCCAGAGTTATAGAAATAATGATATGCATGTTTAAGGAAATGTAGAAGGTAAATTTATAGGATAAATGAATTATCAAAAATATTTAAGAATGTGTGATTGGATAAGAACATGAATTGGTTTGATGCGTTCGGTCATAAAAAATGGTAACTGAAAATTTTACTTTTTTTAAAAATGTTTGTTAATTACAATCTTTCTCGTGCAAACAAGAGTAATTTGCTATAGCGTATATCAACATTATTCTCTTAAGAAAACATATTTCTTATAGAATCTTTCAACAATTCATGAAATCAGCCTTAAAAAAAAGCCGGTTATACCAAAAACTTCAATTCATTAAAAAAAATTCAGAAACCATGTTTTTCTACCTAATGCCTTATGTGTTAAATTAACGTAATGTAATTGCATTTTAAAATCTTGATAATGTGGCAAAACCCGGAAACTTCGAAGTGTTGATTATTTAATTTTTTTTAATAAAAAAATATATGGATGATATTTCACAAGAATTCTGATAATTTATTTAAATAATTTTTTTGATCTCTTCTTATTCAACTAAAACCCTGGCATTTAAAAAAGAACAACAACATAAATTTCCTGTTCTTTTCTTTGTGAAATCATAATACAGTCGAAATGAACTTTTTTGTTCCTCTTGGAGTTTGCTATCATCTCTGTAAATATTACCCATCATTTACCGCAGTAGTTCCCAATCCGGGTATCACAGTTGCCACAAATGAATGCCACTTTCTAAACATTTGACAAAAAAAGAAAAAAATAATTAAAATTTCAAAGAAACAGTGAATTAGAGAATTTTCTTTAAAGCCTATCTCCCCCCCACATATTCAACCTCTGGATGTGGATGTTTTGAAACGAAATTTTTCATTAGGGTAGTTTTAAATGATGGCACATGAGAGGCTCGTACAAGCCTGCGTCTTAACTAGCGACGGCGACAGTCGCTCAGCTGCTATAAGCTAAATCAAAAATAGTACAAAAGCCCAAGGGGAGAAAAAAAAAATCAGTTATTTCATTCACAAAATTCATATTTATCTGTAAATTTCATAAAAACTGGTACCCCTGCGAAGATAAACGTTATAAATTACTTTATAGTACATTAAACCACCTTTAATTGGATAGTTGTCAGGCATCATTACGTCCAATGGTTCCTAAGACATAATATTTCATAAATCAAAAATTTTGTCTGAACAACTCGAAATAAACTTTGTGTGAATTCATTTTGTCATGATATCATTAAAACTATTATTCCTCCGAAGATAAACGTATTAACCTACATTCAACTAGCTTTAATTTGGGTGCTGGCAGACATCTATACTGTACATCTAATGGTTCCTAATAAATAGTCTTTCTAAATGATTTCAGTTTCTATTTTATGAAATATTACTTTTTAAAAAACTCTATCTCGACAAACTATTGAACGTAAACAGGTTTAATAGAGCGGATAGTTTAGTAATTTTTCTCTACTTTAAATGATCTTCTGCTAGGTTTTCTTGTCTTGTTGGTAATTTCAAAGATATAGAGCTCCGAATGGAAAATCAATTTTTTTAACATTTCAAAACAGCCGCCATTTTGTATCTCCCCTAACTATACTTGGTAGGCTCATCAATTCTAATTTATAATCATACGTAGTTTTCATTACGGTAATAACAAATTGGGGTGAAATAACTGCCTTTTTTCCACAGGGCTCTTGTACTAAAGGAGGAATATAGTTAAATGTTCTAATTAAACACTTGAAGTGCAATTAGGGCAATTAAATATATTCTATAAAATTTATTTTTGCTAAGTGTGACTAACGGACCATCGCCGCCCCTTTGTCCAGTTTGTGCCTCATCTTGCTCGAGTGGAGGTAGGTAGGGGGGGGGGATGTTTGGTCGTATTGTGCCTCATCTTGCTCGTGTGGAGGTAGGTAGGGGGATGTTGGGTCGTATTGTGCCTCATCTTGCTCGTGTGGAGGTAGGTAGGGGGGGGAGATGTTTAGTCGTATTGATATTGAACCGTCTGTTTGATCGGGTTCATTATTGGATCTGATAGAATACCGTTTGTGGTTTTAATAATTCGATTAAATCATGAATTATAAATAATCCCTAGCCCAGTATACAAGTACGTTTTTCTATAGTTAATTTTCAGTCAAACTTTCCAAAGACCCTCGAAGAATTGGTTTTCATTTGGATAATTTATTTCACATTGGGAATGCTCCTTAGGCTTATACTGAATTAGGTGCGGAGTCCGATAATTATTTCTCTACATCATTAGCCAAGGGTTTATTTTTTTGTCCTTAGCGGACCAAGTTTGATTAGTTTTGTACTTTAACAAGGAAAGTTGCTTGAAAGGATTAAAATGTTTGTAGTTGTTGGTGGTATTTCGTTGTTACTTCTTAGAGCTCTAAGTCCTCAACAGCACGAAGTTGTGAGAAATATAAAACATTAGTAGGCATAGATATAAGCTACAAATAATCTAATAGCAATCAATAACTTATATAAATTCGATTCAAATGTTTCCTCCTTAGCTTGCATATGAGGTCTCATTGTAGCGTGAAAAAATAGAAAGTATGATGCCATTGATTCTTATGATTTTTTTTTTACACTATTGATTTTTTTCCTCAATATTTATTCACAGCTTGAAAAGTTAACTGAGAACCTTATGGGCGGACCTAAGGTGGAGAGATTACTCTCAAGGAGGAGAAATCATCCATCATCCCCCTTTACCTTACCAGATAACTTAATCTTATCAAACAGCAACCATCTTGAACATTGATTTTAACATTTTTTTTAAATTATTTCAATCCACTATAAAAATAGCTTAAAAATTATTTTTAAAAAATTTCATTTATTTAGTTTTATCAGAAGCAAATTATTATTATTATTATTGTGGGATTTATAAAAAATAAATTATAAAAACACAAAACTGTCATTACAAACTGTTTTAAAATGAAAACAAAAATCAGATAAAAGATGTTTTTGAGAGTGCTTTTCCTTTTCAAGTAAGACTTGGAGGTGCACTGCAAATGGGTCTTTCGTAACTTGTCAAGCTATATTATCTCCAAATTCAGTTAAAATTTCTCATTTCCCTATGAAAGAGTTTTATAAATAAGTAAATTTACTGGTAGGTAAGGAAACAGGTACTTCACCAGAAGTATTGATTTTTTTCCTCAATATTAATATCTACATTGAAAATATTCAGGGAGGATATCTACACTGATGATATTCAGGGAGGATATCTACATATTTGGGGGGGCAGTCAATGAAGAACACAAAGAAGTAAAACATAATTTATTAGTGCCAACGTTTAGGCCAGAATTTCAGGCCTTCATTAGGGCTAAGAATAAAAAACAAGGTAATAGCCATAATGAATAAAATGAAATAATAAGTAACAACAAGAAGAAAACAGATGAACTAGGTACATAAGTAGTATTGGAAAACATAAAGTGTAACTATAATAAGAAAATAAAAGAAGATGTTTGAATACTTATACTATACGTTTTGTGTCAATATTAGTTATGTACCTATATTATCTATTATCTTCTTGTTTTTTGAACTTAGCCCTGATGAAGGGCTGGTATTCTTGCCTAAACGTTAGCACTAATATAATCAGTTTTACTTATTTGTTTTCTTCACTGACTACTCTTCATATTTAATATCTCCAGTCAAAAACTAACGCATCATTATATATCTATAGTGATAAAATCAACAGACTGTAACATGTATGACAGTACATGCAGTAATAATTTTATCTCACAATAATTTATGGCATTCATTGTATTAAGCTTGAATAAGGAGCACATATGTTTTTGTTTTTCAGTTATAATTATGAGTGAAATCAATATAATTAGTTGATGTGGTTACAGGAGCAGGCGATGGAGGAAGCAAAGCAAGCTGTGACATCTCCTGAAGACACAGAAGACCTGAGCCCTGCTCCTCATGCTCAGGCAGCTCGAAGGCGAGGCGGGATATCTGCAGAGCCAGTCACCGAAGAGGATGCTACCAGCTATGTCAAGAAGGTAATGCATTCCATTTGTGCACTCTAGGACAGTTAAGGTAATGCATTCCATTTGTGTACTATAGGACAGTTAAGGTTAAGGTAATGCATTCCGTTTGTGTACTCTGGGACAGTTAAGGTTATGGATTCCATTTGTGCACTCTAGAACAGTTAAGGTAATGCATTCCATTTGTGTACTATAGGACAGTTAAGGTAATGCATTCCATTTGTGCACTATAGGACAGTTGAGGTAATGCATTCCATTTGTGTACTATAGGACAGTTGAGGTAATGCATTCCATTTGTGCACTCTAGGGCAGTTGAGGTAATGCATTCCATTTGTGTACTATAGGACAGTTAAGTTGTAGTCCTCAATTTTGTTCAGAAAATTTAGATTTTCTTTAAAACATTAATGAAAGTTATCACAATACATGTAAAAGTTTGTTTGTTTAAAAAAGCTACATTTTACTTTTTTAATTTAATACTCTGCTGATAATGGTAAAAGACATAATAAATTGTTGATTTATGGTTACCAACTATCCTTCAATGTTCAAACATTTTCCTTGATTGGGTAAAAAATAAATTATAGAAATATTGCAAAATGTGTTAATCATAAATCAATAGAAAATATGATTAATTTGAGCTATGGAATGGGACCAGAGTAGCTCAGTGAGTAAGGGGATGTCCTGCAGATAATTATTTATTCTGTTACTTTAGCCTTGTGTCAACCCCTATGAGTTCAGGAATCCTCCTGGGGCACGCCCAGCCTCTATAAAGTGGGTACCCTTAATTAGGGGAAAAACTGTCAGTTGAGTCCAATCATAAATAAACATCTCCTAGCACAACCATTGTTCAAGAAACAGTACTTCCTTACAAAATGCTAAACCTCTGGTCCATCATGGGTTTAGGGCGGTGGATGTTTTTTTTTTATATATATAATCCATGAAAACATAGATACAAATCTAATACATTGGCAGATCCAGAGAGGGGGACAAGAAACGTTTTTCTCCTGTAATGAAAAAGAAAATTTTGATTTTTAGAATAATTTAATATTTTATCCTTTCATTGTTTTACTCTAAACAAAACAGGGTTTGTTTTGTAGTGAGATAATTAGTCTTTTTATGTTTTGAAACTCATTCCCCCTAAATGAAAACACAAAAGAATCCTGGAGTGTAAAAAGGGTGTAATGATGTTACTAATTGTATAACTTTTAATCTGTTTTCTTCTTTATATTTAAAAGGAAGTTTCGACTTTGATCATTTCCATTTAAAAGAATTTCTCATTAAAACTCCACTTGACCATTAACAATTTTCTCAATTTTCCTTGACAATCATTATTAACTTTGGTTTGGATTCCATGTAAAACAGTAGAGTTCCTGTTTTCTTTGGCATTAGTTGCAAAATAAAAACTTAAATCAAATATAGAGCCCTATAAAGTTTTTAATATTTTTGTTTATATTGCCCTTAAAGATAATTTCTGGATCGACCTCAGATCGACTTTTAGAGTTTTATTATATTTAAATAATTTATAAATTAGTTATTATTAATATAATAATTAAATCATTGGTAGTGGAAAATTAACATGCAGTCAACTCTAATGAAAGCCTGAAGTTTAGATCAAATAAACGAGGTTGGCACAAATAAAATAAAAGTTTTACATATTTTTGTTTATTACTAATCCACTATTCTGCTCCCTGACCCTCTCACATTTATTATTTATAATATGAAAGGCTATTTTCTAAGTATGTAATTGTTTAATTAAAGCTCAATGTGTTTTGGTATACCTTAGGTTTTTCTTAGTTGGTTTCTTGTTTCTTAGAAAGCTATTGAGAAAAATAAAAGGGGTTTCATATTACTTAATTTTATTCTTACTATCTGAGTTAAGTAGTTCTTGGACAGTAATGAAACCTAGATACTAGAGTGAGAGTGTGATGTTACAGGTGGTTCCCAAAGATTACAAGACAATGGCTGCACTGTCCAAAGCAATCGCCAAGAACGTCCTCTTCAGCCACTTGGATGAGAATGAGAGATCAGATATCTTTGATGCCATGTTCCCCGTCAACTTCCTGCCAGGTGAGACGATCATTCAGCAAGGCGATGAGGGAGACAACTTCTACGTCATTGACCAGGGTGAGGTTGAGGTAAGTTGAGTACTCATATCATAGTTTTGTTAATATTTTATTTTATATTATATTACTATAAGAACATTTTTGCTATTATTGTCCTACCGTTCTTGCTGATAAAGCTTATTTAAAGATGATAACTTTGAATTTAACTCCTTTTTTTAAAAAAAAAAAAAAAAAAATCAATATAATTATAAGTTATATGGTTATCAAAAATAAATCTCATATTGAATATCAATGTAAAATTGATTATTTATTTATCTAAATGAAATTATTTCTTTTTCTATCTAGGAACTTTGTAGTTTTTGGTGCTAATGTGTTGTTACTTTAAGTTCTCAACAACATGAAGTTTCGTGAAGCAAACATTATTAGAGATATAAGTTACAAATAATTTAATATAAATCAATAATTTATATAAATTCAATTAAAATGTTTCCTCCTCAGCTTTCATGTGAGATCTTGCTCTAGCATTATATAAATGTAAAATAGGATACTATTGATTTTTATGATACTTTTTTTTTGCTATTGATTTTTCCTCAATATTTATGTACAGCTTGACAAGTCTCCCGATGAAGGCCTGAAGTTCTGGCCAAAATGTTGTCTCTAATAAATATGTTATGTTTTTTGTGTTCTTCACTGAATGCACCCCCAACCATCTCATTGGAACTTTGAAAATGTAATATTAAAACAAACCTTCCAAAAGATTTTGAGCCTTTCATTGTCTTATCTATTTGTTTAAACATACATGTTATTAAAGAGAATATCTTGTGAAATAGTTCAACCCATTGTTTTAGTTTTTAAGTAATTATTCTTTTTAATTTCATATATTTTGTTTATTGTCCATTTATACTAACATATATCGCTGTGAACAGGTGTATGTGAACAGTGAGCTCGTGACAACAATCGGGGAGGGGTCAAGCTTTGGAGAACTGGCTCTCATCTATGGAACCCCTAGGGCAGCCACCGTTAAGGCAAAGACAGCGGTGAAGCTGTGGGGTATCGACAGGGACTCTTATCGTAGGATACTGATGGGGTCAACCATCCGCAAGAGGAAGATGTACGAGGGCTTCCTTTCTAGAGTTTCCATTCTAGGTAAGGCTACTACTAGAGAGTGACAACTGTTCATTAGAGGTTGTATCATAAGCTCATCATTAGTAAATGAACTTCTTTTTTTTTTTTTTTATACCTCTCCTAATCGTTTTGTCTAGTGGAATTTGTTGTTACAATTTTTATAAAAATGATTAAAGGCTAGTTTGATTTTTAAGTAAATTTTATACTTCTTACCACCTTTTTTTTTTAATTGTTCAGATTTAGAAAAAAATGTGTATTTTATTTATAAGTGGTTTTTTAAACAAATGGAGTTGCTCTTTAAAAAAGGAATATGCTTTTATTTTATTAATGTGATTTGATGTTTTTACAGAAAGCCTTGACAAATGGGAACGGCTGACCGTAGCAGATGCACTTGAACCAGTTTCATTCTCTGATGGTGAGACTATCGTGAGGCAAGGAGAACCAGGCGATGATTTCTACATCATTGTTGAAGGGACTGCCTTAGTTCTGCAGTGCAGGGGGGAAGGTGATACAGCCATCGAAGTGGGCAAGCTCGGGCCCTCTGACTACTTTGGTAGTTATTATTCATCTCAAATTTACTTATTTCTAAGTAAAGATAAATTAATTTGATTGTTTAATTGATGGCAAAGAATTTTTAACAGCTGATAATATCACAGAAATAGAGTTAAATGTTTTATAAAACTAAAAAAGAATGCTATCCCTCCTAGTGGACAGTGTTATTAAGACCCCCAGGCAACAAGGTACAAATTTAATGTATTTGAACTCCCCATTAATGGAACCCCTCCATTCTGAAAGCGAATACCAATTTTCCTTCACAATAGCACTTTTAACTCTTCTAGAACGGAAAAAAATTAATTAATATGTACATTACTACAAATTAACAATTCCAAAATTAAAATTATGAGTCATTTCTTTTGAGAAAAAATTATAATGCTGTTTTTGCCAATTATATTAGGGCGTTAATAAAAATTTGTATTACATAAAAAGTATTGATTATTTATTTTATGGCCAGAAGTAATTATTTAATTACAGCTTCCTTAGCCTTTATGTCAAACTGGCGGGGATATCATCTTCCCCGATAGGTGTCTGTTATGGAGAAGTAACTGTACTATTTTGTATTAATTATTAAAACATTATCAATTTGGATGAATTTATCTTATGTTGCTTTCACTCATGAATCCCTTGCTTGCCTTGTTATTTTTGAAAATCATTTAATGCAATTTCACATTATTTAAATAATTTGAATAAAAATATGAAATCAAAAAATCAACACATTTGAATTCTAGAAGAACTTCATGGCTAATAAGTGTTATTGATTGATTTTTTTTTTAATTTTAGTAATTGTACAAAAACACATTTGTGAATATTTGTTCACATATAATATATGATTGTTGATATTGAGGCATTGCATTCTAAAATCATCCAACTCTATTTTCCAATTTTTTATGTTCTTTTGTTTTAACCGTTTTTATTTCATATTATCATGAGATGAAACAATTTCTTCCAAGAAGAGTTAAATCACATTTGAGTTAACATCTTTAGAAAAGGATCCTTTCACCTCATATAATACTTTAGAATAAAAAATATTTCAAAAACTGATCAATCGGCTTGCCTAGTTTTGGAATGTAATACCTCACATATTCTTTAAGTATAGAATCATCCTCTATTATTATTGTTAGTTTTCTTGCAATTATTCCCTTTTCAGAGCAACCAGAAACATTTTCAGATACTTTATTGTTTCATTAGTGCGTTTACACAGTTATAGTTGTTGAGTTGTAAAGTAGTGCCCTGTTCACATTTGTACTTAATATGAACAACATAATTTTTTTCATTAATCTGATCAAAACCATTCATTTTCCATAAGAGTTGAGAATAAAGTAAAACATATTTTCTAGCTCTGCTCTTTTACACTAGACTTGATTACTCACAAAACAGAGGGATGTGAAAGTGAAGATAGCTGATTCATAAAAGAGCTTTAATGACTCATCGCTCCGTTAAACCAGAGTTCACTTAGCTACCTTGCTCCCCCCCCCCTCCCTGCACTCCAACCATAGATCCCCAACTGAATCTAAAGAACTTATTTTTCATTTTGAAGGATGTGTTTTGGGTTGTAGTGAATAAAAACAAAAATATCTGTTCAACCGTTTGCTTTGAACAGCCCTGATGAAGCCCTGCAAAGTGGGGCGAAACGTCGGAAAATAAATAGTTGTAAACTATTTTTGTTTCTTTTGTATCTTTTTAGCCCTGATGAAGCCCTACAAAGTGGGGCGAAACGTCGGAAAATAAATAGTTGTAAACTATTTTTGTTTCTCCTTTGACTGCAACCCTAACCATCTTCTTATATATAAAAAAAAAAATAGTTTTGAACTATTTTTGTTATTAACCGCAGCCCTGACTATCTCCTTCAAATTCACATAAGTCCAATCAACTATATACAATATTATTTTTGAATTATATCATTAGTAGATGAGCCTAGTATATACTGCTCTCTTTCTCTCCTTAGTATTTACTGCTCTCTTTCTCTCCTTAGTATTTACTGCTCTCTTTCTCTCCGTAGTATTTACTGCTCTCTTCCTCTCCCTAGTATATACTGCTCTCTTTCTCTCCCTAGTATTTACTGCTCTCTTTCTCTCCCTAGTATTTACTGCTCTCTATCATGAAATCCTTAACACTGGGAAATTAAGGAAGTTATCATTCACAATTTGTCTATATTTTAATTTAATTTACCTAATAATAATAGTTGTTGATGTCAAGCAATTATTGAGATTTCCTTTATAACTATGAAGAAGACTATAATGAGTGACTTGACTTTTTCTTTTATTTCTTTTTTTTTTTTTAGGTGAAATTGCATTGCTATTGGATAGACCACGTGCTGCAACAGTTTGTGCAAAGGGACCTCTGAAATGCGTAAAACTGGATAGAGCAAGGTGAGCCAGTGAGCTTTATTTTTTTAATTCCAAAACGTAAATCAAGTGACTCCTCTCTCTTGACTTTTCTTGCCTATTTGGGTACTAAGTCCTCAACAAAAACTTTTTATCTTTGCTAATATTAATCCCATACACCCCCCTTTTTTTTAACTTATTAAATAATCAATTTAGATTTAAATTGTTCCAGGAGATATATAGTTTTTTAATTATTCTTAAAATATTAAAAAGTGAGCAAGTATCAATGGAAACCTGCCTATAATACTTTTAAAAGCATAGATACAAAGTTCAGTTTATTGTATCTTTGCCAATAATTGGTGCAATTTTTTTTTTTTTTATGTAGAGAAAGTAATTCTCTCTTCAATGATCCTTATCTAATTTACCAAGAAGTGTATACATTTTTATTTATGTGCAAATAAAATTTATTTTTTGTAAAAACTTTTTTTTTTCACTTTTTTTTAATATTTATTCTGTTCTATCTCGAATGCTTTTTGATTTAATTTTTTTTTTATTTGTATGTCTATGTTGCGAAAACTAGGTTTGTTGGCCAGTGACATTGATTAACAGCACATCACACTTTCTTTTTTACCTCTTTCCTGGCCATTTCTGATATGGGGGAGGAAGATTCTTTTGGCTATGCATAAGGATGACAACATATCAAACACAGAGAGTAAAATCCAATAAGATGCATGCAGCACACAACTTCCACTTACCACCCTACTTACATCTCCAAGCTTTGAGTAGATTGGTGATTTCGTGTGAAGTTATCACCATTTTTTGTGATTTTCGAACAAAAATTAAGACCAGAAAAGGCTGATACCCCAAGCAATTCTAACACTATCCTCACCACGTATCCTGATGACACATGTATGCTCACAGTTAATAATAACCCTTTAATTGCATCCCAAACTCTTCAATCCCATATAACAATCCTAAAAGAAGGGTGTTGAAATTGGAGGATTAAAATAAATCCTAACAAATCATATCAAATCACCTTTACTTTCTGTCTAAAACCAACCATCTGCCCTGCAGTATCCTTTAGTATTACTTTACAGGCTAACTCTATTTGTACTCCATAAACAAATAAATAAATTATTATTATAAATAGTATAATGCAACTCATTGAATTTATTCTTGAACCAATGATTACTTTTAACCTTTATAAAAATGAAGTAGTGTTGTGTATGGGTTTAATCGAGCTTTAAATGTATATTTTAGATTTGAAAGAGTACTCGGACCATGTGCAGACATCTTGAAAAGAAACATTACCCAGTACAACAGTTTTGTCTCCTTATCAGTCTAGCTTAATCTCCTGATGGTAAGTAATGATTTGTAAAATTGTGATTGTTTTCTTTTTGTCTTTTGATTGCTATAAATATATTTACTCTAACCTTAAAGCATTCTTTTCTTAAGCATTATCATGGCTTATAATGTTGCGGAATGTGGATTTAAATCATAATATCTGGATATTATAAGATTTTATTGCAAATTGATCTTTAAAGTTCTTTTTTACATGACTACGTCAATGGGTTAGCTATGTTGGTGCAAGTAGTAAATAAACACAATGACATAAAAAATCAAGGGATGTAGTTTGGGTATTGCGGCAGCTATCTATATACAAAATTTGATTATACCACTCGATAACCAAAGGATCAAAGAATTTTGTTAGCTAATTGAAGTCTGTAATCCATAGGGAGCAGCAGATGATGGGACTCCTTTATTTTGAGTCTGTTTTGCCAACTTTTTTAATTTTTCTTTTATCCAAACCCCACCTACAAATCTTGGCAATATCTGTATTGATCTAATATTCTTCAGGTAGTTCCAAGTATCTTCTATGATTTTTATATCCTCATACTTTTCTTATTATTATTACAAATCAAATTTTTTTTCGATCAGAAATAAAATTTTGAGGGAACTTGTTAGAATTTCCACAAAAATGTGAGATAGTCTTCTGCTCTGTTTTACTCTGTTACTTATATACTACTTACACTAGTACATATATACTACTTACATTATTACATATATACTACTCATTACATTTATGTATTGTGTAATACATAGTTCTTGACAATATCTGAAGAACACATTTTTCTTAAACTCTTAAAAATACTCCAAACTTTAAACTCATAATATGTGGCTCTAATTAAAATAATTTTTCTTTGTGAAAATAGTCGATATATATTTTTTTTATTTATGTCTTAAAGCCTAGAGTGCAACACCATCCTAATCATAATGAGCTATTCAGACATAATGGCTTGGTCAACGCACACTGTATATGTAGCCTGTATATTCTGTAGTGTATTACTTATTGATATCTATTCTTTTATTTTTATTTTTTAGGTAAGGTAAGCAAACCATGGACGTTTCTCGAAGCCTTGGTCTTCTACTCAGAATGTTGCATAAATATTGAACTACAAGAAAAATAAATTCCTCCATTTAACTACTTGTCAGTGTTATTGCCTTAACCTAAACGGTTGGAATGGTTCCCGACCATTTAATCAGTAAAGTGAATATCTATATCTTTACCTTGTTTTAACCCTTATGTACTTGTTATCCCTTCTAAATTTAGAGGGAAATTGGTTGTTTCAATTTTAGTCTTTTAAATAGATTTTTTTTATGTTTATCTATATAAAATTATTTAAGTATTATTTATCTTTATTTGAATGAAATGGCGCTATATAGTCAAAATATTATGTTTTAAAAATATAATATAACTCTAATTATGTTTGTTATTAAATGATTTCTTCGATCCATGTCCCTATACCTTTTCCTATCTTATTTCTATTTTCTGAGCAGTATCACAGTACATTATCTCATTAAATAAAAATACGAGAGAAATATGAATCAAAATCAAAGAGTCTTGTTTTTCTTCCATTCCATTCCATTAATTATTAATAGATAGGTATAAATTAATATGTTTGATAATTTAAATGATAAAAACTCTAGATATTATAAGGATAATAATAGAAATACAGCAGAAATTAAAATCATTGTTAACTTGAATTTTTCTGTGTAATGAAATTTATATGATAGCTAACAGTATTATAGAAAATTAAATACCATTATCAATACAAGTATATATTTATAATGATGGACATTATAAAATAATTATACTCAAAATATGATATCCTTAATTAAATTGTTTATTTTAAAAAGGAAATATAATAGCATAGCAAAAGCATAGGTTTTGAGTAATCCAGAAAATATTGTCTCAACACTAGAATCTGAATGCTTGAAAATTTCAATAATTACTATCTATTCTATAATTAAAGTTCAATTAAATATAAGTTGGTTAATATATATAGTTATAATCTATAATATATATAGATATATCAGTTATATTAAAAACAATCTCTTCATAAAAGTAATTTTTTATATTACTATTATCAGTAAAAATAATTTCTTTTAAAACTGTTGAAAATGTACTAAATACAAATGCTTAAAATGCTGCATTTCTAGCCATTACAACTTGAAAAAATAAGGATTGGTAAATGAAAAACTTATTTTTATAACTTTTAATTTATTGTGGGAAAACGTTATAACATGTTGTTAAACCCCTCTTTATTTGTCATCTTGAAAACATTTTTCGGTCAGATACTGTATTTTTTTACATTATTGAGCTAGGCTATTTACACACACAGTGGGACTGTGAAACCCATATGTGACATATCCATAGGTGGCAAACAAGGGATTGTTCTCTGTATATTGTGGTCAAGAGGGAAATGTAATATTTCTCCCCAAATTTTTTATGTAATGAAATGTAATACATCCCTTGGACCAAACTGACTAGGAGAAGGAACTCCTGAACAATAAACCAAACGAGGAAAGTTAGCATATCACCAACTATTTGGTGCACAGGGGCAGATCCCCAATGCTGGCATTTGTCAGCAATAATAAATAATAAAGAGAAGTAAATTTTATTTTATTTGTTACTGTCAACAGGTTAAGGAAATATAACTTTAAATAAGCTAAACTTAAATATAAAATAACAATATGTTTAAAAAATATTTTAATATCAGAGTGTATATGAAATACTGAATAAAACTTAGGATGTATATTATCATGTATATATAAATTCAAAACTTGAAGCTACAGTAAATGCCATCCGTCGCCTGTCAATTCCCATTTTGATTGTATAATCTAGGGGACCTTTTTTCATAGGAACAGAATTGGCACGATTGAATGACATAGTTAATCACTTACCATAACGTTGTTATTTTCCTGCAGTAAATCATTATTAAAAACATCTATTCTTAATAAATGAACTCATTAACTGACAAGTTCCTCTTTTCACCTCTGGAATGTTGGTGTTAAAAAATGTTAAGACTATGTGATAGAGGTAATTGGCATTCTGTCGTGGCACTCGTTCAAGAAAATTACATAGTCAGCAATATGAAGTTAGATTTTATTTTTATTTTTAAATGCGGCTCTACTCATTATTAGTAAATGTTTTCAAAGTAAGATATGACAAGGTGTTTAAATGGAGTATAGGAGCAGCCGAGGAAGACATTATTGACTCTAATTATTTTTAGCATCTTTTTTTTATTTAGATGGCATTATATTCAGTTTTATCTCAACATTTTACAATCAACTACAGGGTTTTGAAGATTCAAACCGCTAAGTTGGACTATTCCCTAAATCCTGAAGCTCAGGATCGCTTTTTATTGTTCGTAGGATATCCACATACCAAAAACCTCTCTCCTCTGTCATCTGGATGATTTAGCCTAGCTCTAATTTTGTACTCTGGCCTTCTTTTTTCTTTTCTTCTTTTTTCTACTAATCACTCAATTAATTTTTGTAGGAACTACTTGTAAATAAAGTTTTACACAAAGTGTTTATTCGTTACACATAATTTATTTGAATTGTATTATTAATACAAATGATTTGCTCATCTTTATACATTTTCTTTCAGTGACATGAAAGAAAATAATTCTTACCACAAATAAAAAAAAAATTATAATTACTAGAACGATAGGGAAAAATCAAAATGACTAATTTTATTTTTATATATTTTTTCTACTGAGTGTATAACAAATAAAAAACAACCAGTACTGAAAAAATGTCTACTAAGTTATTAGAGCTTCTCATATTAGTTAATATACAAGATATAATCTTATAGCTTGTTATATTATTGATTATAGCTTCCTCATCCCTATCTCTTGAAAATTTTATTAAAATAGGATTAATGACAGTAAGTATTATGCTTGTAACATGGACTTACATAAAGAGTGGCAAATTAGACATAATTATCCAACATGATCATTTTCATAATGTAAGGAGGTAGGTAGGAAAGAGACAGATCCAGCATAACAAATACTAAGCTAGGCTCTAACATCTCTACAAAAAGTAACCAGTCTTTTGACTTTGCCACAATAATGGAGAGAAGCAATTTCCAAACCTTACAGAACACCAAGGTGAGAGAAACCAGCATCCAGACCTTCTGAATAACAAGCCTGAGGGAGCTTGGGGATCTTGTCCTCAGGAAAACAAATTAATCAATAGTAAATTCTTTACACCATTAGGCAGCAGCCTCATCGGTCACAGTACCTCAGGTAGCCACTGGTGTTAAAATTACACTCACAGTCATATATTTTCAACACACTACATTAACCCTCATACTGACAGACTAAAGCACCACGGTACATACCCTCGATAGCTACCCCGGATCGGGGAGGAAATTTAGACGCTCTGTCATTGCACTGGCAATGGTTATACAATGCAGAAAAGAGTAAATGAATGTATTTAATAATGAAAGATATCTTATTAATAACAAATGAGTCTCTGTATAAGAAGAAGTCATCATTACGAACAACATAAATCATTGCAAAATATTCAAAACAAAGGTAAGCTTTGTGTGGTATGATTTATTTTTTATTCTTTCTTTTCTTTATAAAACTTCTTTGAAAATAATACTAGACACGAAAATGTGATTATTATTTACTTTCTGACTGAATGTGTCTTTTAACTAAAATAAAATAAAAGTGTACACTTTTTTTTAATAAGAATTATTGAATTCAATCTTAATAATAATCTGTAATATTGTGTAGTATGATATTACAAAATTAAACTAAATAAACCATAAAAAGGAAACTTTTTGAGTTATGCATAAATAAAGCTTTCTTTTCTTCATATTATTTTCTGCTTTTTCTCGGAGATTTATTATAATTTCAAAAAGCTCTAGGATTTTAAGAAGAAGACTTTAGGCAAGTTTCATCAAAATCTCCATTTTGGTGCTAGTCTTGATAAAAACACACTCTTTGACTATTGCACTATCCCATAAGATACCCAATTTGGTTGGTACACATCTGCATACATCTGGGCCAAAATACTACAAAACAAAAAATCGGTCCTCTTCCGTTATAGAATTTTTATCAGATATTTATTAATTTGGTTGGGTAATCAATCAATTGCGGGTGCACATAAAAGCTCCCAAATTAAAAGCGGGTGGGAAAAATGTTTATTTTTCGGTATTAGCGGAAGGCGAGGGTTTCAGGGAGAGATTGATAGTGTACTGACAAAAACACCTTTGAGAAATAATTTGTAAATGGTGACTAGTTTTGAAGAGTCGCATATATAAGGGCACTCTTCTGCTATTAATTGTGAAAAAATATAAATACAAAAATAAAGTTCATTTATGTATTTTTTATGTGTGAACTTGAAAATAATCAAATAAAAAGATTGCTAAACCCGTTTACTAAAAAGGTACCAACAGACGAACATTTAGCTCAGTAAAGGTTCAGGATTAGACCGCTGGTGATATCTATGGCCGCATCGAATCTTTAAAACATTCGACTTCTGGTTTCGAATTTACGTACCAGTAGGTGCGGCCACTGCAGTGGAACTTCCTGCCTCATTTCCAAAACGTTCAAGGGAGTATATAAACCCAAGTCCCAGTATATTTTGAACAATCGGATCAATCAGGTCTTGGAGTCTCCTTCAAGATCTTTATCTTTTTTAAAAGATCCAGCTGCATAAATGCGGACAATGGTGTCCATGCCCCGCAGTACTATCGCTGCAAATCAGGGGTAGTGAAGACCATGCCCCCTCCTAATATGAGGGGGTGGTATAGAGAAATGATATTAATTTAACATTGTTTTTTAGCAAATCTATACCTCAGGAACCATTATACTTACTGATGCAGCACTCAAATTAAAGGTAGTAAGTATAATGTGCAGTAAAGTAGTGTATAACCTTTAACTTCATAGGAGTAGTAGTTTTTATGATAAATAACAAAACGCCTATTTCTAACTGTTCGGAAAAAAAATTAATATATGAAAAACTAAATTTGAGGATCCATTAGACATACTGATGTCTGCCAGCACTCAAATTAAAACAATAGTAAAGTAGTTCTGAACATTAATGTTCGTTGGAGTAGTAGTTTTATGATATTTGTAAATGAATATGAATTTTTGTATATAACATCATATCCGAGCAACTAGAAATCAATTTATATTGCCATAAAAAACTACAACTTCTACGAAGCTTTAATTTGAGATTTACATCTGTACGTATAATGATTCCTAATATATAGTTTTCCATATATCAAAAATTTAGACCGAACAGCTAGAAACCTACATTTTGTGAATTTATTTTGTCATATATCATAAAAACTATTACAATTATGAAGTTAAACGTTATAAAATACTTTAAACCATAATAAACCAGCCTTAATTTGAGTGCTAATAGATCACTCATTCCTGAGGTACTTATATATTTCCCAAAATAAATTCACTAAATACTGATTTTTAAGTATTTTTTTTATGAAATATAGCTTTTTAAAAAGTATATCTCGGGAACTATTGAACATAAACAGCTCTTTTAAGGCTCATAAGCAAGTTTACTCTTCTTAAAATGATGTTTTATTATATTTTTGGTGTTTTAAGTAGTATTAAAAATACAGAGCTCTGAAAGAAATTTTTTTTAACGTTATGCAACAACCACCATCCAACAGCCAATACAACACCATGCAACAGCCAACAAAAAGTTCTCCCTAACTAATCTTGGCAGATTCATCAATTTTGACTAGTGACTATATATATTTTTCATTAAATTAATAAATAATTGGGGTTAAATGACTGATTTTTTTCTTCTCTTGGGCTCTTGGTTAACTTTCTATGATAAAACTATTTTTACGTGTATAGGTACATCACTAAAAAATTTTAAAAATCTATTAATTTTTTTTAATTATAAGTTTTTTTTCTTAACTGCGCCAGTGGCGTGTCAAAAAGGATATTCGCTTCGGTGGTACACATAGTAAAACCTGATTTGTATGGACTCAATGCGCCGACTTTAACAGATTTTTTAAACTCATTATATTAAAAATCACTTTTAACAAAGTTGTGGTACAAAATTGAAAATTGGAACTGTGATTCGTAAGAGCTCTGTAAATTCCCAACGATACCCCATTCATGGCATGTGAGTGCTGTTATTGTTCTTATATTTTGTACAAAAACAGTTTTGAGGCTATTAATATATGTAATTAAAATAACATTATAATGATAGATTTTCTACGACTTCAGTAATAGCTTACCAATGTTATTATTATGCTAATCTAATAATTGTAGCATTATATAACAATATTAAAAATATTTTTCCACTTAAAAAAATATTTTCTAATGATGTTATCCAAAATCGGCTAACGTTTTGGGGCTGTGGTAGTATCGGAATTGGTGAAACAGTATACAATAAATAAGTATAAAATCAGGAATAATGCTTAAGGAATCAGGATGTCACTTTTTAAAAATATCATCAAAATCTAATTTTTAAATTTGGCGGCTATCGTTATCATTGGTTTGGTTTTTTGTCCAATCGGAACGGAGTAATGACGTTTAGGTTAGATATCAACTTTAGAGAATATATTTTATTAATTCAGAGATTTTATTGTCTAGGTAATTAGTAATTTATTTTAAGAAACTACAACTTCATCATTATTATAAATATGTTTATTAGAATTGCATGTAGACTGTAACAAAAATCTGTTTATTATTTCTACGAGAATGTAATATTATGAGCCATATGATTTTTCTGTAATCAGTAACGTCCGTCATTGCTAATGATAAGTGACATTTCAGATAAGGTAGAATGATTTTAATGAACTAAAGTATTTAAATATTGAGATAATCCTAGCGTTCATACCTTGTTGTGATAGCCTAGATTAGAGTCTGATTAAGATGTATTTTGTATCATTTTTTTCTATAAACAGTGATTGTGACATATTAATTATGGGTTAAGAGAAACTGGTTATTTGCTGTCATATTATTGGAATTTTATTACACAACACTAGTTTTATTGAGTGAGACATGTGAGATTATGCTCTGTTATAATTTTTATTCTTGATAATAGGTATCTATTAGAATTTTCAACACTTATGAGTATTTGATTTGTAAATTATCATATATTATTAATCAGGAAATAATGTGATTTTTTTTTTATAATACTTCATCATGACAGTAATTTTTAAATTCTTTATTGATAAATTGTACAATTGATTATTTAGTTGTTACTAATTCACTTATATTTTTACTATAACTGTTACATACTGTTTTACTTCATTTTTCAGAGATGGATTCAAACATAGCATTGCCTGAGTTGGCTATTGACAGAATTTTGTCCTATGGTAAATATTTAAATTATTTATCACATTATATTAATTTTATAAATCCTTTCTTGATCTATATACGATCCTAATATCATTTACAAATGTAGTGGTATACTGTTAAATAAAATTTGTGAGCAATTATATTCTTAAAATTTTCATTACAGGTGTCGATTCTAGTTTATCACTGTCTGCTTTAACCATCCATGGGATGATCGCTAATGGTAAATATTGTACTCTTAAAGTTTCTTTGAGAATTAGTGTATATTTGTTTTGGTTTTTCTTTAATTTTCGGTTTATAGAAATCCCTGGTGGTCCAATCCATACCACTTTATCCAGACTATGACTCTCATATTCTCCGAATATGAATTTGGAAAGCTTTTTCCTTTAATATAGATATTATAATATTAGATACCAAATTTTATTATACTATCTCGATTAGTTTATTTTGTTAGAGCCTCTTAAAGTTTGTACTAAACTGACATTTTTATATACTCAAAGATCAAGGAGAAACTTTCTTGCCAAAAGTAAAAAAAAAATTACTCTTTTCCGTTCCTACCATGATTTTAACTAACATCACTTGATTTAAAAATATATATGTTTAGTTAATTAAAACATACGTTTCATTTACAAATTATAAAACAACAAACATTTATAATAAACAATATTAAAGGGGTGTTACTCTTGATGCCAAAATTCTATCCATATTTTGACCATGATATCTTGCATAACTCAGACACCATCTAGAAGCTTCATGGCGCTGTATAGTTGAAAGGTAAGTTTCAGTAACATAATATTAACTATTTCTGTTTCTTTATTATTTTTGGTATTCTATATAATAAATTACTGAAACATAATCTCACATTTATTTGATGAAAAAGTTGTTGTTTACCTGAGGTAACATATATGGTACTTTGCTAAGAGGGGCATTGAGAGTGTTCCTCTTTTAGACTTAGTTTAGGCACTCTGCGAGCATATTTGATTCAATTTTTTGGTTCATTGCAGACTCTTAACCTGAATTTTACGTAGCTAATAATTCTATAATGTAAATATGTACATATATATTTTTGCACTGTGTTCAATGTAATAAATAGGACCACCTCTGACATTTCTAAACGTACCAGAATATTCATTTTCTGAATTAAATTTTTTTAAAATTCTTTTTGGGGGAAATTGAAGTCTATCCGCACCTTGACTATGTTCTTTGCTTGATAGATTTTTACGAGGTTTTACTTGAACCTTGTTGGGAAGTTTTTGCTAACAAGTGAAAATATATTGCTCTTATGAGACTTATTTTAAACTAAATTGTAAATGAAAAAATATCTATTACTATTTCTAACTTTTAAACATACTTAACATATTTTTAGAAGTGTAAGTATGTTAGAAATAAAAAAATTGTTTTTGGTAACACCCCAGTTAATGACTTCCTGACTTGGCAAAGTACCCTTATATGAAGATCATGAGGGAAAAACAGGCATTCTCATATTTTTCTTTCAAAATTGAGTTATTGATAAGCAAAAATCGATGAAATCAAGCACTAAGTTCTTAGGAGGTCAAACATTTAAAAAATCAGTTTTATACATATCAAAATCGGGTTCAAAAAATACCTACAATGAAGAATTTCCCCATGCTGAAGGTAGAAAAACAGTTGATGCCTACAAATTGATGAACTCTGCTTTGAAATTGATTATAATAATTGTGTGATAACTTGCTCATATAAAAATGAAAACTCATTGTTTTAGGAGCCGTTTAACTTTGAACTTAATTTTTCTCTCATTCATTTTATTTCGATTCCTGGTTTTTCCATATTGTCTTCATTTGGAACTTTGTCATAAAATTTTGTCTTGAAAAAAAAAAAAAAAAAGAAGTATCGTTTGTTCATTGTTGAGTTAGTTGTAGAGAGAGTAAGAGGCCCAACTTCCTCAATGAAAACATCAAATATTAAAACAAATAATGCAGTGGCCCTATTGTTGTCAAGTTAAGAGTTAAAGCTTTAAATGTTGAAATTAGGTGAAATTCAGCATTTTTGCAGGAAATGAAACTATAGTTAATATCAACTATATGTTGTTTAACCAATATAAATCTGTGTGGGAATGGATTTTGTCTTTTGTAATATTAAATGAGCTGTTGCTTATATTTTGTTTAACTACCATTTTTTTATAAAGTGTAATAAAAACATGTTTAATTCATTATAAGGAAATGAATAAAGCTTAAGATTGTATATTGAAAATTTAATGAATTAGCATTTTTTATTTTTTTCAGATATGGTATCAAATATAACACTACCTGGAATGCCTATGCAGAGCTTTCTAACAGATGGTAATTATTTAATTTTTTTTTATGATATAATTTAAATATAATTCTTTATGGACTAGGAAATTTTTAACTGTAATGAATTCAAAATTTATAACTAATAATTGATTTGATGATCGGCTATAAAGGGAAGAAATGGTATGGCCATAAATAGTTCTCCTTTCTTTTGTTTCCCATCACTTCATGGGATTGATAAAAGCAATAATAAGAAAGTTTTAAGGAGATAATAAAGGCAGCAGTCAAGTCCTGGCCAACTTCAAATTCACATTCTATCAATCATCTAAAAATAACATAATCAGAAATGTGATGATGCCTAAAAACTCGGAGTCAGTTACATTAAACTGCAACTTGCAATCATTGGGTTTTGACCCAGTGATTGTTTCCATTTGAATACTTCTGTCAGGTACTATAATAATGTGGAAAAAAATAAAAGATGTTTTATACTATAAAGATTTAGGTAGCCGTATGATTGTATTATCTAACGTATAACATATGAAAAATTATTTTTCTTCAATTCGGTCAGTCTTAAAACTTTTCAAATATAAATTAATTGTATATTTTTATAGCTATCCTGATCGGCATACTGCTCTTATATATTTAATCAATTCTAAAAGTTTTCCAAATTGTCCTTTTAATTTTAATTGCTCCAACCCCTCAAAAGACATCATACTCCCACATTGTGTCACTTTTTTCTTCATATGGTCATTAATGAAATAATTATTTATTGTAGATTACAGGTCAAGTGGAAATATTAAGGCCGAATTTTTAAATGAATTTAGTGAAAATACAGAGCCTGATGATTTGAAAATTCAGAAGATGGATATTGGATCAAACCAAAATGTGGTCAACCAGTTTCTTGAACAAGGTAAACTAATAAACTGCCAGACCTAGATTTTATCTGATAATTTCACATGCTCTTTTTGTTAAACCTTATTATTTTATTCAACATAAGGAAAGTATGGTAATGGTTGTAAAAAAAGATTTGTAGAAATCTTTTAGCATAAATGCTTAACTATAAAACTTTGAGCTGTTAAAAACTCTTAGATTTTTGAGAAAATAAACCAATAAATTGACATGCAATAACTCAAGAAAATCACAATCACTCTTAAGTAAATTCTGTAGTTCTAATTTTTGTGGTTTGTTGATGAAATACAATTTTTTTTACTTTTAGATTTAGGTTTTCTCCTGCCACTATATTTCAAAAAAGAGCAGTTTTTTATTTATCTCCCAAACCAAGAATAAAAAAAGAGCTTGCACATTTGGTATGTTACTTTGTAATGGCCTGACAAATGTGTAGCCATCATGATTTAACCTTTTATAGCAATACAAAATAAATATCTACCTATATAAAAATTATCCTTTATTATATTAATTAAACAACGAATAACTTGATACAATACTAGTTCAATGCCACAGTTTTGAAAAGTAAAAATATTTAATCCTTCTTATTAACATGTACACTTTTAAATTTTTTTGTTTTTATTTTAAGTTTTATTTGTTAACTATTGAAAAAAGTTATGATTACTCACGTCATAGGTTCCTTAACATCTTAATGTTCAAAAACACCCCCTTATTTCAAGAAGCTCTTGAAGTATTTTTGTTTTGTTCAGATGCTGGTGTACATTTCCTAACCAGGAATCCACCACATACTCTAGAGATCTTCCCCAAACCCTCAACTTCTTGTAAGTTTCTTTCTCTGTTTTTAAGTGTGTATATATATATTT
>NW_027109100.1:810941-820148 GCF_000696795.3 Halyomorpha halys
ATAAAAATACTTAGGTTTATATATAAACAACATTATGAGTATTCATTACAGGTTTAAACAGAATCGAACATCATTTTGTTAAATTTCATTCAACTTTTAGGGTGGCTAACATTAGTTGACTTATTATTAAAATTATTGCTTATCAATTTGAAACTTCTTTTCTTGAAAAGCTATGATTCTGGTGCTAAAATGTATGCTTGTATACTGGATAGAACATTAATACAAAGAGAGAAAAATTGTGTATTATTGAATTAATATGGACTAAAATTGAAGCTGATAAATATATTGTTTAAAACTAAGTATTGTATTATTTTAAAATTATTTGAGTGCTTTTGTATATTATTTAATTGATTATTTTGTATTATGTTTTTCTAGGTACTGAAAATTGCATTGTATATACTTGTTTCCATTGTGGAATAGAGTTCAATAGTGTGAGATCTCTTGAATCACACATGAAACTTGTGCATATACCAGAAATTAAAATTATTATGAAAAAAAGAAGACGCAGAGAACGGAAGAGGCTACAAATGGGAGAAGGAATTAAGTCAGACATAATTAAATCTGAAAAAACAGGTATTAAATTGACTAAAAATATGAAAAAATATCTAGAAAGTCTAATGAAAAAATTGATTAATCAAAGCAATCAGGATAAGCCATTCAAGTGCACAGTTTGTTCTTTCACTACTGCCTGGTCAATAAACTTGAAACGTCACATAATGTCACAGCATACTAATGAAAAACCGTATAAATGTAAATTCTGTGATTATAAATGTACTCAGCCAAGTGCTTTGAAGACTCATACAGTGACCCAGCATACTACGGAAAAACCGCATCAATGTACCTTGTGTGATTACAAAACTGCAAGGTCTACTTATTTGAAAACACACATGATGTCTCACCACACAAAAGAAAAACCTCGTAAATGTCAGTTCTGTGACTATAGATATATTCACTCGAGTAATTTAAAAATCCATATAATGACGCACCATACAAATGAGAAACCTCACCACTGCCAATTATGTGGTTACAGTACAGCTAAATCTAGTCATTTACAAACACATATTAGAGTTCATCATACAAATGAGAAACCCCACAAGTGCCCTTTTTGTGATCACAAATCAACACAATCTGGTGACTTAAAAAGGCATATTAGGGTTCGTCATTCTGATGAAAAGCCATTTTCTTGTACAATATGCGATTTCAGAAGTGCTTGTCCATCCAGTTTAAAAGCCCATGTAAGAAACCAACACACCAACGAAAAACTCCAATGTTCATTCTGCGAGTATAAAACACCAAGAGCTTCATATTTACGAACTCATATAATGATTAAACATACTAAAGAGAGGCCCTATCAATGTTCAATATGTGAGTATGGTGCTGCAACGCAAAGCCATTTGAAGCAGCATATGTTGACACGCCATACTACTGAGACCTCGAGGATTCACAATTCTGTCACTTAAAGTATGAAAATAGTTTGATTTCTTTTAAGAAATGGTGAACCACACACTGATGGAGTGATAACTCTGCATTAGCCTGAAGGATGTAATGGTATAGAAATAACTGTAACATACACTGGTTGAAAACTCACTGTGTTTATTTCGTTCTACACGTTATTGCTTCTCAGAGTAGAGTGAACCAGAGTCGTTTGATAATCTGTATTATTGAATTCTCTTATTAGCATGTGGCTGTTCATAATAAGTAGCATTGTTTTTATAGTGCACTTCAAAGTAAACAGTATCAATCGAAATATGAAAGAGATTGGTTCACCAGGAAAAGCTAGACATCATATTTCAAATGATCCTCTTTCAAGAGAGAGGACTTTGGAGGTAGTAATGAAAACCCATGAGATAGATAGGACCAGCATTTCTTGATTAATTGAATATTATGGGTAGGTTTCAAGAGGTTCCGGAATATTTGAGAACTTATTGTCTCAAAACTATATTCTTTAATTGTGTTATTGATTTTTTCTTGCACTGTCCCTATTAGTTGAAGCCAATAAAATATTTGGTGGTAATGATGATCATATTGAAGGCGTGGGCTACTTAGAAGTGGCTGAGCAAAGTAGCTGTATTTATTCTTTTGTTGAAGATTTCCATAATTTAAAAATACTTTCTCGTACTGAAATCACAAGAATGAACCAATATTTTTACAGAGGAGATAAATAAGTTTAAATAAAAATAATTGTTATATTAATAAAAACTTTTAACATGACTTTGATGTTTAAGTTTGTTTTATTTATTTCATAAATAATGATTGATTATCCATCACATCACTAGGTCTTAGCTAAATAATGTCATCTGACAGAGTAACAGTTCTACCAACTATGCTAAATACTATACTCAATTTAAAGGAAGATTAAAAAAACCTGATGCCACATAACAGATTAATTTCAGCATGTTGTCCAAATTAATGACTTAAGGCAATAAAAGGATACATTTATATGTTATATAATAGGTTAATATAGCTTGTTGCTTCAGATGAAGTAAATTCTATATAAATATACTCAATTTTTCATTCATGGCCAATTAGTAATTAACTTCTGATTCACCAAAAACTAGTTAAGGCGGTAAAGAAATAATTTTTATTTATTTTTCGAGATATTATATTTATATGTATTGAGTCTGATCTAGATGATATAAAGAAAACTTAAAATACTCCAACAAAGCTATTTTTGGCTTACCTGTAAGAATATGGCAAATGGAGCATGAACTCATCCAGCTCTAAGCTATAGAAAAATGTGCTTAAAGCACATTTTGGATAATTAAAAATTTGGCTTATATTATGAGTTTTTAAAAATATAGAGGAAAAAAATTTAATTTTTCAAAAAACTACTATTTCATGTATTTTTGAACTCGGAAATTCATGAATTTTTTAATTTAGGAGACACTAGAAAAAATATTTTCGCATCATTAAACATCCTGTTGTATACACACTATAGTGCTTTCCCAGATTACAAGAGAATTTCATGGAGAAGTGACAAACCTCAATTTTGGTGCTTAAATTCTTACTGGAACTTTAATTAATGTCATTAAAAAATGTGAGAGGTCAGAACTCTGGTAAGTCAGCGGGTCGATACAGTTCAAATGGAGTTTTATAGAGTTTTACATGGACATCAATACCCAAGTACATTCCCACGGAATGTAAGTTGAGCCATGTGTTTTAAAGCCCTAAAATGAACTGTTTTGGAGATAGTACACCAATTAGGCACAGTACAAACCTGAAGGGTCAGCTTCCACATTGCCATTGTTGCCATGGGATACTTAGGCGACAATTGAGCCCATTATCATTAATGATGCCTTTAAATTAGTCAACTAGATAGCGTGAATGTTTTGAAAGTCAAGCTCAAGATCCTGAAAATTACTGTATAAATTTGTTTAATCTGTCCATGTGTAGCAATTTTTTGAGCTTAAGACTTGACCAATCCATAGTTTTATTTCTCAATTGTGATATGCCAAGAAATTTTAGAACAATTTGAGCTCAGAATATTTTTAAATATAATCTGTCCATTTCTGAATATGTTAAGTTTTTTTAGCGAATGGCTCATATTTCAAATTATTCTTACCCATAGGTTCCCACTGAAAGTTCATAGCCTGCCATAATATCCAATCATGTACAGCCCAGCTGTAACAAACATCTCAGAACTAAAACTAAAGTGATATTTTCAAGTGCAGCATCATAATTAATTACATAAATTGTTACTTAAAGATAGTAATTTTAATATATGCAGCTTTACCAATTGTGTTGAATTGACTTCGTTGATAGTATTATACGTGTATATGAATGAGCATGATATCGCTTATAGTTAGAATGAATTAAAGAGAAGGAAACATACCTAATACAAGAGTTCTCCCAGAGATAAAATAGTTCTATTTAATTGTAAAAAAAGTTCACAAAGCAATTTCTGAAAATACGCTATAAGAGGACTTGTCATGCTCTTGACCCGGCTTGAGTTAATTTGAGGAACAAAAATATGTATATATTTACTGAAGAGAAGTTCGTAAGCAAATCCTAATTATGTAAACATACTCTTCTTTACAAATAAATTAAAATTACACTAATTAATGTCATTGCATACCATATGAGCATTCTCTTCATAAATGCAATTAGAACACTGAAGAGAAGGAAGTAGCAGCAATTTTTGTAGGTGTTGCGTTCTCTGATCAATTACATTACCAGCTAATTCTTTGATTATTCCTAGGTCAGCCTTGCTGACATTATATACATTTTTTTTGTGTGATTGTTGTAAATTCTTTCATAGGTGTTCTGTCAAGTCGTGCAAAAGATGTTTGCCAGGAGTTTATCCTGCTGTCTACTGGCTTTTCCTATTCACTTAATTAAGAAACTAATTGTTGCAATATTCAATTTTGAGTAGAAAATGCCCATTAGCACATATGTATTTTCTATTGATCGGAATTAAAAAACAGATTTTGAAATACATGAGTGGTGAAGGAAGTAGGAACTCAGGGACCTAAAAGACCTGTAATGCGCAGGTATTTATAGAGGTTTGGGATCCCAGAGCTAAACTGAAAGGGTCTTAGCAAGAAGGAACTGAGCTGGGAAAAAAAAAACTTGGTGGCCTGAGGATTAATGGGAGGATGTGGAAGTGGTGCCACCCTTCCTTTAGAGGGTTAGTATTGTTTCCTTCCCACAATATACTTAATATACAAAGTTTTAATGATTTTCACTGCTAAGAATATGGTTGATATTAATTCTCCCTAGAGAAACTTAAACCTACAAAAATGTAACTATAATTTTGTTCACATGTATGTATATGTGCATAGATATTCAACATTCTAGTAAAGTATCAAACTTTTTTCTACTTGTACACCCAAGTCATCTTATTAAAATTCTTTGGTTTCATAAACATTACTAGATGGAAGTATCAGTTATCATTTTTTCTTCAGGCTTATCATCTACAATATATTAATGTTACACATAAAATTCATTTATTAAAATTATATCAACTATTCTATTGTTAAAATTCTATAAACTAATATTTTGTTTTATACTATGTAGTCAATAATTTAAAATGTTTATTTTGTTTGTTTGCAAATAAGAATTGACTGTTAGAACCTTTATATAACATTAATTAATTCGATCCGCATAATAGCATTTACTGCTTGTGCAAAAATCATCTGAATTAAAAGAACAAGCAATATCCTTAATGAAAATGAGGAAAACGAGTTTTTGAACCATTCTTTGCCAGGACCATTTCACAATTCTACCACTAGTGAAGATTAATTTACTTTTACATACCTTATACATATATATGTAATATATTGTATGGGGAAGTGTACTAGTTGTCGACAGAATTAAAAGTTTTGAGGTCACCAAGTCCAAATAACAAGTCTTGCGAAATGGTTTGTGTATGAACAATCTAACTCAAAAACTAAAATTACACATTTGAGTCTGGTGGTACGACAGCCCAGTAATATAATTAAGTCCAAATAAAAATAATTGTTTGATCATAATTTTAATTAATTTATTGAAAAAGTTATATGCTAAAGATGAAATATTGCTTCATTAATGGCTTAGGCTGTCATCTTAGGTTCAGAAAAATCTTTATATATAGATATCACAGCTTCAGTTACTGTATGAACATTTTCTATTTTGTATTTCATTTTTGAGTTGTCTTTTTTTTTATTTAAAGTCATTTAAGTACATTTTAACTTTAAGAACTAAATATAAGTATAAATCAAGAGACAATACAGGGATGAAAAATTAATAAACATATAAAATCAACAGGGTTGTTTATTTTAGAGTCTCATAAAGATGACATTATGAATGGAGACTAACACTTCAGTCAGTTGCAGCAGGAGCTCTGACTGGAGCATGGTTCTTGGCGAGGTGGTCAGCAAACTCTGCATACGGAGCCTTGGTCAATGGAACTTCGCGCCACAGATCAGGTGTCAAGTATGCATAAGTTTTAGCTATGGCTGCATACGTTGCTTTAGCTAGAAACAGAAAATAAATAATGAATATTTGATCATAGATATCAATCAAAACATGATGGAGGTCAGATAAAGTTATCTTTTTAGGTTTGTAAAATGTTTTATAACTATGTTTTATGAATTTCACAAGATAATTCATAGTTTATGATGAGGTCAGTCCCATAAATTAGACATAGAATTAATTATTAACAAATGTAAACAAAGTTCAAAAACTTCATTTACATTAGTTTAAAAAAAAAATTATTAATACATTCACACAAAAAGAAAAGAATCTTTGTAAATAATACAAAATAAGTATAAATACCTGTAGAATATTATATATATATATATCAACCATATTATAATGATAGATCATAAAAGATGTCAATTTTTTTTTTTTTAAAGGTAAGAAAGGGTATAATAATTGGCCTAAATGTCAACATTTACCAATATACAACCACTAAAGTCCACAATGGAATATTCAAATATACTACCACACACAAACAACAGTGGTCTGTCGTTAACAAGCTCAGAATGGTTACAAAAAATGACCAAAGCTTAACTGGGGTTTCACATAACTGTGTTGGTATGGAATGATAACCAGTTGGTATTTAATAAAAATAAGTAATGAGGTTAATGGATAAGATTTTCAATGAGACCTCCTTTCTTCTTATTTTATAATAGAATTACTATTAACAAAAAATGTAACAGGCTTAATTTAAAGATTGACCAGCAGAAAATGACAATTTATTTAATGAGTTGTAATAATAATAATCTTAATTTATTCTGAGATTGATTCCTTTAGAATAATATACAGACGTTAGAATTAGGCTTTAAAGCCTAAGAATAAAGTACAAAATAAAAATGAAATTATAAATGTCATAAAATATAATAAAACAGTGAATTCGAAAACATAAAAATGAACCACAATAATTAACAAAGTATATAAAATTAAAATTTTGCACTAACTTCTGATAATAAATAAAAGGAGAAAAAAATGATAAAAAATCAAATACAATTAAACTAAAAGTAATAAATGGAAAGGTACAATTTCTGGTAATATACATATTTACAAGTTAAAACGAAAAACTGAAGCATTAATTGCAGAAAATATATAAACCTTGTCAATTGTTATTCTTCTGGAATTGAGTGGACAGAACGTGGTCAAAGATACACGATTTGAAGTTTGGAAGGGTATTAGAACTATGAATGAAGGAGGGAATAGAATTCCATAGTGAAGAGGAGAGAATGAGAAAAGATCTACCAAAACCTGTGTTTCAATGGGCAGTTACATATAAGTCTAAAGGCCGTGAGCGGGAATGCACTGAGGATTTAAATTGAAGGATATCAGAGATGTATGATGGACGGCGAGATTGGATAATTTGGTAGAGGAAGGAAACAAGAAAATATTTACCATGAAAGGAGGGGTAAAGCCACTTCAATTCTTCATAAAATCAGGTGATAGAGGTGAAGCGTCCCTGAGGACCCCAAAGCTGAATCGTACAAAGCAATTAATTAACCATTTTAATTTTGCTTCGAGATCCCCATAAACCACACAGCAATAATCTAAGTGGGGGAAAATTAAGGAAGTAACCAGGAGCCTACGGGTTTCAAAAGGAAGTAGGTGACGAAGATAATTTAAACGTTTTAGGGTGGAGAAGGTACAACAGGAAATATGGGAAACGTGGTTTTTCCAGGAGAGTTTCGTCTATAGTGACACCAAGGTTTTTAACATATGGATGGAATTGTATCGGATTGTTGTTTAGGAGTAAGGTTGGAATATGAGGAATGGTTTTCAGGGGGTGATTAGATCTTATTACGATTGCCTTAGTCTTCTCTGCATTCAGCTTAAACTTGTTTTCTTGTGGCCAGTGACTAATTCGAGTCCACTTGAAGCTTCTCCGGGGAAACCAATAGGTCAGAAGGTGGGAAGGAAAGGTAAATTTGGAGATCATCAGTGTACAAATGGTATTGAGAATGTTGGATTAAGGAGAGGAAGGTCATTGATGTAGATGGTGAAATAATACATACATACATTATATATATTAGTTGAAATAAAGAAATTTAATAAGGAAGAGCTTATCATTGTAACTCATTAAATAATTGCAAATTCATCCAGTAATGAAACTGATATTAAAAAAAAAATTGCTAGGCTAAAAACATTTGTACGTAGTCAAAGAAAACTGATCTCAAGACCAAATAAACCATCCCACTAACTTATTCCTCTGCTGAGAACTAAAATTGCTAAGACATAACTATCATAACAACCTAAGTGAACTATATTTAACAATGAGAAAAATTAATTAACAAAAAAGTATCAGGAGGCGATGTTAAAAAAAATGGAAAATTGAATTCTTACAATGGCCTCAAGGCCATAAATTCTCTACACAAACAATTAGTTTTTCATTATATACAAATTTAAAACTAAAAATACAATAAATGAATGGATATTCACGGACATATGGATCCGGGTGCGGTAAAAAAAAAATTAAATAGTAGATAATTATACTATTTTATTGAGCCAACGTTTCGCCCCATGTTGCAGGGCTTCGTCAGGGGAAAAAAGATACAAACACATAGTTACAAAAGGAAAAAAAAAAAAAGAGAGAAAAAACATAAGTGTAAAATAACAGGGGTATAAAATGTAAAAAAGTAAGATATAATAAGAAAAATTAAAGGTTGTAAATAGTAAATGAAAAGGGTAATAGTAACAGATAGATAAGAGAAGAAATATTAAAGAAAATACAAATAAAGAGAAGTAAAAAGGAAAAAAACACAAATCAAATGATGAGACAGAATGCATACCTGTTTTGACGGCAGTAAAAATAAAGTGACGGTTGGTATTTGGAGGAGTCTTTAAGATCCACTATTCCCACCCTACGTCTTGGCTTAAAGTCCCACAATAAAATTTCCTATCTTTTTTCCAAATTAAAAGACCCAATTCCTTCCTTACATCGTTCCAATGTGGTTTACCGAATACCCTGTTCAACCCCATGCTGCAATTCCTTCTATATTGGCGAAACTAAAAACCAACTTAAGAACCGCATTTCCCAGCACAAACTTTCATTAACTTCTGTAATCCACTTGCATCTAAATTATCAGAGCACGCATTAAACCTGAACCATACTTTTAATTTCGACAATCCTTCCATTCTTGCCACTGTCCCCCACCACACCAAACGTCTCATCTCAGAGTCCATTTACATAAATTTGACAGAGAATTCCGTCAATCATAAAGTTGATAAAGTCTGCATCTCCCTTACATATCGAAACATTTT
>NW_027109100.1:820476-849465 GCF_000696795.3 Halyomorpha halys
CGGACCATATTCCATTCATCTATACACACGGTCAATCAATAATCTTCTAGTAAAAATACAATACATTTGATACATTAATATTTTGATAAGTCCCATATCTAGCATCTAATAACAGTTCGTGAACTATAGACACTGCAAGATAGCTGAGCTCAGACTTTTTTAAACCATCTTAGGAAATTAATTCCTCTGGTGGAAACCGCAAAAGTTTAAACATAATTATCATCATTGCTCAATGCTTCATAAGTATGAGAGACTATTCCAAAACCTATTTCTAATATGACAGAAATGAAATACTAAGTAGAAAGAGGATTTCAACACTAGCAAACAAATGTCTTTTTATTTCTTAAAAAAACAACTCGAAAACGAGAGTAAAGTAGGTAAGGATCATCATCAGATCAGTTAAATAACCTAATCGAAGACACTTTAAAATATGTGAGAGGTATATCTTTATTAAGAGGTGGATATAGCTGAGCTCAGACGCTTTTAAACCATCCTAGGAAATAATTTCCTCTGGTGGAAACCGCAAAAGTTCAAATAAAATCATTATCATTGCTCAATGCTCCACATTTAAAAATAAAAACTAAATAAACAAACCTAGGAAATTATTTACAAAGTTTAAATAAAATTTTTATCACTGAATTACATAAAATGTTGAAAAAAACGAAAAAAAAAACAAAACATAAATAGACCTGCTATTTCTGATGATACAAAATAAAGTTTTCAATAGTTAAACAGATTTAGTGCAAAATTTAAAGGTTTTCTTTTATTTAAAAGTTAACTTAATTTTAAAATTAAAATTGAAATAACAGGTTCTTTTAAAATCAGTTAACTATACATACCTAAATTTGCTTTCAGAAAAAGAAAAAAGAAAAAAAAATCAAAAGGAAAAACCTGCGATAATTTAATTTTTTTTTTATATAGTATTAATGACACAACCTTTAAAAAAGTTGATAAATAAAAAATAGAAAAATGTACACTGTCATATTTGATATAGATATTATTTTTTCACACAAAACAATATTATTTTTTATTGTTTTTTCTCACAAAATTAAACCTATAGAAATAGAAGTGTAGAAAGGAATAGAAATAGCTAAGTGTTCTGGCCAAAAAGTACCGACAGTAATGGAAAAATACATTTCAGTTTCATTTAATTTAAGACAACTTCTATAAGTCTATACCACCACTCACTGAATGAATGAATAAATTATTAGATCCTTAAATTACAACTTTAGTTGTCAAAAAGAAACTAAGAACTAGTACTAAACACTCACTTCTGGTAATGTCTACAACCAGTGATAGTTTAATAGGTTACCTTACGACATCAGTTCCCTAAATTTTGACGCTACGGCACCCTTCTAGACCAAAAAAAAATTCACTGAACCCTTGGGCTAAAAAAATAAATAAAATGTTGCTGCAATTATCCTTGGAGAGGTTGACTCTTTAAGAAAAGAACAAAAATACAATAAAATGTAAATGCTGAAATACTGCCAATTTCCTATTTTAATTTTTATTATATTTTTTCCTTCTTTTATTATTCTGAGGAAATAACTTCCCTTGGGGCTCCCACTTTGGGAACCACTGTCCTCGGGATACCAATCTAGAGCACTAAACGTCGACAATGGTACTTAAATATAGCTGAGCTCAGACATTTTTAAACCATCTTAGGAAATAAATTCCTCTAGTGGAAACCGCAAAAGTTTGAAAACAATTATAATCATTGCTCAGAGTACTCCAGTAAAAAAAATCCAACAATAGACAGACTAACTAGTTTTGTGGCAATATGGGACAAGATTCTAGCTTCAATGGTTATGCAAGGTCTTTTATGATTATAATGTAGATGTTAAGTATATAAAATAAAACAAAACATTAAACAGGACTTACCGAAGTTTCCTAGGGTGCCAGTTGATCCCCTAGCAGATGTATAACAATCCTCAATACCTGCCATCTGTAGAAGCTTCTTGGGAACAGGAGCACCTACAATACCAGTACCCCTAGGTGCTGGAATTAGACGTACTTGCACACTGCCGCACTTTCCTGTTACCTGGACAAACACAAATACTCAATACAAAAGTTACAACCGATTGTTATAAAACTTGCATATAATATGGATTACATGATTATATAAAGGCTTTTCAGATAGTAGTGCATAAATTTTAATCAATTATATTTAAATATTTCATACAAGAATTAAATAGTGGGTTGGATTTTTCATCATTAAAGCCTTGAAAATTGCTAATATTAAATTAAAAGAAATTAAATAACTTAAAACAACATCCGACATGAATGAAATAATGTAAAACAAGTGAATAACATGTTCAAAAAAGTTAATTTAACCAAAAATAAACGAACAATGAGGTTAGAAAACATAGTGCATTAACTAGGCAATTGTTTTTAACAAAGTTATTTACTTTAATAATCATAACAATCTTACAGATAGGATCTAATTAATTATTTACCTTGCAAGGTACAGTATGAGGCTTTCCGATCTTGTTACCCCAATAGCCTCGCCTGACTGGAACCACAGAGAGCTTAGCAAGAATAATAGCACCACGGATGGCAGTAGCTACTTCCTTAGAACATTTCACACCCAAACCAATATGTCCATTGTGGTCTCCAATAGCTAATACAAAACTAAAAGTCAGTAACATAATCAATAAATTAGAACTAAACTGGCAATAAAATTAATACTAACCCACAAAAGCCTTAAATCTTGTTCTCTGTCCAGCTCTAGTCTGCTTCTGAACTGGCATGATCTTAAGAACTTCATCTTTCAAAAGGGGTCCAATGAAAAAGTCAATTATTTCAAATTCCTGAAACAATCCACCAATTAGCTCGATATAAATAAAGATAAAGAAACCCAAATTATGATTATATTATCCTGCAAGATAATAACCTGAGAGAAGATACTAACCTTAATAGGTAAAGAGAATAGATATATATCTTCAAGGGTCCTGATCTTTCCATCCCTGACTAGACGACCAAGTTTTGTAACTGGAACCCATTCCTTCTCTCCTTCCTTGCCACGTCCTCTACCTCTGCCGCGCCCACGCCCTCTTCCTCGTGGTCCACCACGACCACCCCGACCGCCAAAACCACCTCTAAAGCCTCCTCGGCCACCGGCTGGAGCTACATCCGCCATATTTCTGAAAAATAATGAATAAATATAGAATAATTTGATAAAATAACACAAATACAGTTAGTCCTACAGTCCTCCTATTTATGTTTTTCATAATTGGCATTAAAATATACTTATCTTTCCCTAAATCAAGAATAATTTAAGTTATGTGTAAATATTAAAATTAACAATAAGTTATATAAAAGACCCTTATCAAACGTTTGTAGTGTAATGCCAGTCTTAAAAGAAAAAGCTATAAAAGAGAATTACTTAAAAAATTCAAGACTGATTGACACTAAATTCTCGTTAGTTATACAAATACAATTTTTAATAAAACATTTATCAGTTTAACACTCTGACCCTCTCACGTTCATAAAACACGTAAGATGTGTTATGATTTCAAGGATATTAAAAAAATTTACAAATTGAGAAAAATGCATGTTTAAAAAATCCTTAAATTGGAAGAGCATTGGATTTTATAGAAGTATATTGAAATCCTCGTTATCACAGTAACTAGTTAGAAAACAGGTAACCACTTTTCTCGGACCTAAACTTGTAATTTCCCTAAACACAGAACCAAACAGTTTCCCTTTAGAGGCTTTTCAGATAGTAGTGCAAAATTTTAATCACATAAATATATCTTCATTATAATATTTAACAGTGGGATGGTTACTTCATCATAAAAGCCTTTGAGAAGAAACAAAGATTAATGTAAAAAATAATTCTAATACGAATAAAAATTAAACACATCAAAAAAAAACATTTCAGACTAATGTTTGAGGAGACTCCCGAAATGTGAAAACCCCATTTTATCTTTTTTACTTTAAAAAAAAATGACTATCATTTTTCCTTCTGAGGGCAGAATTCTACCAAACACAAAGCAAAACCAAACAACTACATAAGACCCCATAGCAATATGAAAAATTTATTTCAGAAAAAGTGTGCTATTTTCAAAAATGTGGTGAATTATATTTGTAATAAAAAAAAAATTTAAGATGCATGCCAAAAGTAACCACACGTGGCCGAAACTTTCTTCAATTCACTTAACCAAATATTTACAATTAGAAAAGAAGCGTAAAGTGATATTTGTTTCCTTAAAAACATGAATAGATGAGAAATAGCAAACTAACACATCTACATTATAATTTAATAAGATTAATTAAATTAAGAAGACTACTATCCTTACCTTCGCCTTGGGCAAATATGGTGGCAATGAGGCCCAAGCTGATAAGCGTCATTTTCCACTGCTATCTAAATAAAAAAATTGATCCAATGTCTGCTGGACATTTTGCTGATTTGCATAAAATTTACTTTAAATCGACCGATAAAAATACTACATATTAAGGTAGTTATTTACTTTAGGTACCCAAAATCCCATTTCAATGTTACCAGAGTGTACTTCGGTGGCCCGAGTATGGACGACTCCTTATCTTAGGTTAGTTTACGGGTTTGTGATCATTAGTATACTAATATGTAAATATTAAATTATTGCTATGTCTTCTTATTCAAGAAAATGAAAATTGATTAATTTTCTCTGGATGCTTGAATGTTGACTGGTCATGATTTCCAGTTGGAACGATTTTTCCAATCTGAGATTGTTACGTCACCAATACAAATGGCTACAAAACTCGTCTTCCTATAGGGTTGTTTGCCTGTTACATGATGATTATAGGAATACAAACTTTTAAGGATCATCATAAGGACCATGTCGTCAAATGAATTTCTTTGTCTAGTATAGTTGGTTCAGAATTGTAGTTTACTTTTTTTAGACTTCGCTTTTCAGCAGCAGCATCTCTTTTTGTTCACCGATATTATTTATTAATAATTATTTATTGAGGGCTACCAAAATGTGAGAGCTCTACGACAGTCGTTGGGTGAGAATGCTTTCGAAGAATGGGCCAATTGCATGTGACAGAGTGTTCGCCATTTCAAAGAGACCCCGAAAGCTGTATGTGAGAACCAGGTACTGTTGGGGTCAGAATGATCGAACGCCCTGAAACTAAATATCAACTACGTACCCCTGCGTGGAGTCCCAGGAGCCAGTGGACAGCAAGTAGAAGTTGGGTCCGTCTGTCGCAGATGCGGCAGAGAGTCTGAAACACCAGCTCATGTGCTGGGAAAATGCCCCAACTCTCTCCTTATAACAGGAGTTGTCGGCACCACAGGGTCAAAGAAGAATTGATTAAGTTCCTTGAAAGAAAAGACTTCACCTGGTTCGAGGAGGTTTATTGTGTTGACACCGACGGATCCGTAAGATATGCCTATATTGTCGCATTTACAAAAATCGGAGGCACGGCTCTGGTCTTGAAAAGTTGGACCTCAAACAGGAAGGTGGGGTGGAAAGGGAAAAAAAGTAAATATATGAAAAATGCGTCCCTTTCCTTAAGGAAAAATGCCGCGAGACCATTGGAGAGAGAAGAGAGTTCACCGTGAGAGACCTCTGGTTTGGATCTCGCGGAACAATACCAGATAGAACAAGGAACTTCTTAGAAGACCTAGGTGTTAGCATCGGGGATATTGCGATCTTGGCGGAGAATATTATTTTGGACTCCCTGGGGATCATACACCATCACCTGCATGGGAATTAGCTTGGAGATTATTCATTGTTTTTTATTGATTATTTTAATATGTGGACCTGTCGATTTGTGTGTTTTAATTTATTTATTCATTAAATTATTTTATTAGTATTTTTTTAAAAATTTATTTATCTATTCAAGTATTTCTTTTATCCAACTTTTTATTATATTTTCTTTTAAATCTATATATTAGTTTTGTTTTGGTAAAATGTATTTATTTATTTGTTTTTCGGTAAACTGATCTACTGCTGTGACTATTATTAATGGTTTGATCTCATGCGAAATTCTAGAGATATCTCGGACGAGTTGTTGAAGAAAAAAAAGAAAAAAAAAATGTAGATATTCTACAAAATAATGGTTAAAGCGGGATATTTCTACATTAATGTGTCGATTTTTCATAATTGTTTAAAGTAATAAAATCATATTGTTAATTTTTTTAAGATACGAGGTATCACTGGCAAAGCGACTTTATCAGTAATGTTTTAAATAGCGATAAACTAATAGGTCTGAAAAAAAAAGGCGTAAATTCTGTCCTAGGAAGTTGACTAAAGATATCAGTTGGAGGTCACCAGGAAGTGATATTAATATATTTTAAACCATTCCTCTTTAAGTGTGTGTTTGCATTTTAGTGAGTGATGTTCGATTTAACAGGTTTCCAAGTTAAGGTTTACTTATTATGCAGCGGAGTGTTGAGTCTTAAAATGCTGTTCATGGCATTGATTATAGGCAGGCTGAGGCTAAAGAAAGAGGTTCGACTATTTTACAGAAATGACTTTTAAATTTAGTCCCAATTAAGTAAATTTCTGTAACATTGTTTAAGAGCCCTAAATTATTACTGTCAGTATTAAAGATCAATCGACGGAAAAGGCCTATTCTTATTTGTTAAAATAGTGATGAAATTTTAAACATTAATGTTCTGGTTACTGAAATGGTACTTTGAAATTCATACAACAATAACATTAACTAGATATTCTAAAACTTGGTTCGTATAAACAAAGAGCTCTTGATGTTATATTAAAGTTAAAGGTATCATAGTGTGCTTTATAGTGACCGATATTCCAGATGTTATATTAAAGTTAAAGGTATCATAGTGTGCTTTATAGTGACCGATATTCCAGATGTTATATTAAAGTTAAAGGTATCATACTGTGCTTTATAGTAACCGATATTCCAAATGATTTATTCCCAACTAACCTCACTAAATGATATTCCAAGAGGGGGATATTTAAAGGGGGAAAGAAGAAATTGAAAATTCGAAAACAGCGGGCTATTTTGAAGTGCCACTAAATAAAATGGTTTCCAAGGGCATACATTCATGTTGGTTATAATTAGGCCACCTTATTGGTCCAAGAGCCCAAGAGGAGAAAAAATAATTTATTTTACCCCAGTTATTGATTACTTTCATTGAAAATATATATAGTTAAGAGTCAAAATTGATGACTACCAACAATGGAAAGGGGGACTAAAAATGGCGGCTGTTCCATTTTTATTCGTTCATTTTAAACTCTTTCAAGTAAAGAATAAATTGCTCACTATTTTCTGTTAGATGAAGGTTCGATTTTTACCTAGAGTATGTATAGAGTAAATGATGAATGTCATTAAAAAGTAATTATTTAAGTATTCTAAGTACATGTCTTCTTAAGTTTATTTTATTCGGGAAAACCTATTTTTTTTTTTCATTTTTCATTTGGAGTTCCATATCTTAAAACTTCCCACGACAATTAAAACTTCTTAGTAAATTATTGAAAGTAGAGTAAATTTTCTATAATAAGAGCTCTAATAGAACTCTTTATGGTTAATAGGTCTTCAAAAAGTAAAGTGTTGTTATAAACAACGAAAAATTAATATTTAGTGAATTAATTTTGGCAAATAGCATGGAAACTTCTGCTTCTACGAAAATAAACGTTGTCAATTACATCATAGTACATTGAAATAGCTCTAATTTGAAAGATCTATACCTCTACCTCTAACAGTTTCTCAGATATGAGGCATCTATACCTCTACTTCTAACAGTTTCTCAGATATGAGATATCTATACCTCTACCTCTTACAGTTTCTGAGATATGAGATCTATAACTCTACCTCTAACAGTTTCTCAGATATGTTTTTCATAAACCAAGTGTTTTTCCTTACCAAGAGAAATCAACGTTTTGCAAATTTATTTGGCAAATATCATGGAATTTCCTACTCTTACTCCTGCTAATGTTAGAGATATATTCATATGTGCGTTGTTCGTATGAGAACTTGTTTCCATGATATTTGCCTTAGTATATTCACAAAATGTTGATCTTTTGTTGTTTGAAAAAGCATTTTGCTTTTTAAAAAAAACTGTAACTTGACAACTATTAAAGGTAAAGAGCTCTATTACAGCTCATATTTTAGAAAACCTACTCTACTTTAATTGGTGTTCTATTATGTTTTTTAGTGTTGTTAGTAGTTTTAAAGATATGAAGCTCCGGATGAAAAATTTATTTTTTTTTAATGTTTTAAAATAACCGCCATTTTTATTCCCCCAACTATAGTTGGCAGAGTCATCGATTTTTACTAGAAACTGTACATATAATATATAGATTTCACTAAAGCAATAAAAATTAGGGTGAAATAGCTTATTCCCTCTCTCCCTCCGGACTCTTGGACTATGAAGATACATACCTTAAAATAAAATCTTAAATAAACTGAAAATGGCTTAGAATCTTTCAGTAGTTTAGTAAAAAGTTAGTTTATAGTAACCATTAAATTTATCAATCAAAGTTTTAATCAGGTTCATATTGACAGCCATGTATAAATGTTCAGATTTTCATAAGCCCAGAGGACACTGTGAGAAGAGGAAGGGTATCGTACAAGGACCCCGACATTGAGAGGGTGAGGAGGTAAATAAACCCAAGTTTATATTATTGATAATAAGTCTCTAATTAAAATATCTTCTAAAGTTTTGGCTAAAAACAAACATATATAATCATATGAAATATAATTGTTAAAAAGGAGGTAAGAGTTTTTAAATAAAACATGGATTGCATTAAGTATTACTAAAACGATTTATTTTTATTTCATGAGGAATATCCATAACAATATAGGGGATATGCATATCGAAAGATCATTGTAATCAGGTGGAAAATATGAATTTTCTTATCTTCTTATATCTTTCATCACCAAAGTGGCCAAATAGATTCTATCCTAAAACGGAACTCTGTCTTTTGAGGGGAAGAAGGGAGAAGGAAAACACGTATAGTCAATGATTTTTTTCTATTAATTTAGTAAAATTAAAAATATTGTCTGCACAATATGCATTTTTATATTTCTTATTTATCATTTGAGCTAAGCTAATTGTCCCAAGAATTTTATTGAGATCGTGACATTAAAGGAAAGCCCTGACAACTTAAGTCAGAATTAATTTTTATCAAAGATATCAACTTTAAAATGCTGTAGATTTGTACAAATAAAACTTTATTTTGTAAAAATATTTTCAGTAAATTAATAACAACAGTTTCGAAAAAATATGATTTTTCACATTCTTTGCTTAATCCTGATGGCGAAATTAAGTCCTTCCAGCAAGGATCTTCCGAGGAGCTAATGAAACAAAACCTATTAATTTGAATCCTTTCCTAATGTCAATAAATATAATAAAATCATTAATTGTGCTTATGTCCAACTTAGCAAGAATTTCACATTCGTCTATTGCAAGTATAAATAGTATATATTTTTTGTTTTTTATTTTAAATTAACTCTTCCAATACTGGAGTAATACTCTTCTTTTGAAGGAATTTTATCCAGTTTTCATATATCTTTCTACTACAACACTTTTCCTATCAAAATGCATTTTTTTTTTTATTTTAACATGTGTGGAAGTGTTTTAGAGGCAGGGTTTTGGAATACAACGTTCCATCTGATATGTGAAACCCGAATAATAAATGTAGACCTTTATCTGAAATTTAAATATCTAAATTGAAAAAAAAAATCTGTGATATCCGCCGCACTGCGATAGCTCTACATAAAAAAAAAAACATTGGATGCAGAGGACGGATAATCGAGGTTTATCTGTATTATTTAAGCACTCTATTGAACTTGTTAGACAAAATGCCTAAGGGTAGGCCGTCGGCTCACTCTTCCTCAAACCACAGGGGATTAATACTGACAGGTAAAATTGTGCTAGTGATTCCTCTGGGCTTAAAAAGGCCATCGAGAATCCTACATATATGATATTAGCTTTTTGTGGATCAAATGATTCTTTTGTGGTCTCTATTCATTTCAGTAATACATCTATGAATTTGACAATATAAAATGGTTATACACAAGTTAAGGTCTGAGTTGTATTCCCTGGATTTAGCCCTTTTCCTAAATATTTTTGGAAAACTGAACTCTCTAAATAGTAATTTTGAATAGAATAACTTTTTTGAATATTGGTGTACTCTAAATTTGGCTATTTGAAGGAGATTCTCAAATTTATCATCTTTGACGGTTTTTTAAATAATTGAAGGGATAATGATCTTCCCGTTTCCTATCCTCTCCTAACGACGTCCCGGAGCGTACAGAGCAACTTTGCGAAGAACTGTTTATTTATATCCATTCTATGATTAATTCAAATCATTCGATATAATTTCTAGTGTTTCGCTAATTATTTTCTGTCAAGACTTCTTTTGCAAACCCATCACCTGCATAAATATTGGGTTGAGCAGATGAAACTAGCATTGCTAGATGAATCCAATATTCTATTGCGGCTCAATGGATTTTTTACTTAGAATAAAATATTAAATATTAAATAAAAATAATGGGCCGCCCATAGCTCAGTGGTTAAGACACAGTCTTACCAATTTGATGTCTATTGGCGGTGCCGGTTCGAATCCGGCCTGGGACGTTGACTTTTTTCATTGAGTGGCGGTCCCACAAAATGAAGAACTTTGACCCCCCCAACCATGGTTAGGCAGTATAGGATTCCAATGGGAGTCTTGGCCGAAAAAAAAAAAATACAAATAAATAAATAAAATAAAAACCTATGCATTTTATTATCTAAAATTAAATCTATCAAATGTTAAATAGAAAATTATTTGTGAGGAGTTCATTTATTATTTGGATGAAATATCATATTATATTATCAATATATTAATTTATAAACATTTTTCTTAATCCCCTGTCAATATTTTAATATTATTTTCATATATCTCAAGATTTTGTTATTTCAGAGCCCATTTGAATGACCTGGAAAACATCCCCATCTTCCTATCAACTGGTGCGATGTACTTGTTGACGAAGCCTCATCCTCTCCTGGCAGCTGCACTTTTCTTATTATTTACCGTGGCTAGGTTATACCATACATTTGTATATGCCATTAGGGTAACCCCTCAGCCAGCCAGAATGAGAGCTTTCAGGATTGCGTACATCGTCAATATTTGTATTATTCTTCTCACTCTTTTAAAAGTGATTTTCCCTTAAGAGAACAATTTTCAGTATAAAACTAGTGTAGTGGTCTACATATCTGTAACATGGAGGAAAAAAAACTATGTACATTTTTTTCTAATTTAGCAAGATCGACTTTTTTATTGAGTATGTTTTTTCTTTACTCAGTGGTATGGATGACCAATTTTAATACCATGTTTTAAAAACACAAAGTACAACTTTACAAGCAGTCAGTCACTGGATGTCAGTGAACGACTAGCATCATGTGAACTCTTCATGGCAGTCACTGGAGAAGGAATACCACTAGCATAACAGCAGATGGAAATTCTAACAGAGACCAAACATTAACCCGTCAGCTTTTCCCTCTCTCCCCTCCTCCCCCACCAACTCGCTATTGTACTGGCAACCAATTCACTCGCTACCAAGTAATGAAGAAGCAGAGGTGTATAATCGATCAAAGTTAGTCATTTTGCCATGATACGACGTAATACAGATTAGACAGATGGTTCTAGTAAAAGTGTATACAAATTTTTCAATCGTAAATTTCTCTACCCCCCTTGTTGTCATCTCATTTTTGTTTAAGCTTTGAAGAGCTGTTTCGCCTTAGTCCAGATATGGCTATTTTTAACAAATTTAGAATAAAAAACGTCTTCTTAACTGATAGCAATGAAATATCTAATGCATCTATCATTCTTGACAGAAACATACAACGAAATGAGTGGTTAAATTTTACTATAATCTTTCTTGGTGGCAGTACCACCAATTAGGTATCATTTCATATTCCAGAAGTTGTAAGCCATGCTGGATGGAAGTTGAAGGCAATTTATGTACTCAAGATATAACTATTCCCAGACTGATATCAATTATTTGATAGAGCATTTTTAATCTAAATGACTATGTCCTTTTTAATAAAAAAAAAGATTAGAGGGAAATTACATTTTCTTTTTTTTATGGATAGAATAAACAAGTGCTATAGAAACATAAAACAACAAATATTTGATAAGACACTATAGGTTCACTATAATTAACATTTTTTTTTAGAACCATCTAAGTACATATATCATTTTCCAGAACCTCTAGCCAATCCTATTTTCATACTATATATTTTAAACACCATTTTATCATGATTTTTGCTTCACTTAACTTGTACACTTATATACTCAAATTCAGAACTAAAAATTATTACCTATAAGAAAAAATAATTAAACTTATACTTCACACTCCTCTAAGCATCCACATTTTTCTCAAAAATACTATTTTTCCAACAGCAAGCCAATCAGATTGAATTAAATGCCTTACAATTCAAAGAGTTTCTAATTCAAGCCCATGGCTATTTTATTCAAGACTCAATTTATATATTCCTGATTCACCCATTTCTTTCGCCATAATTCTATATCTATATTCCAGTCATATTTTCTTTCTAGCTACCCCATACTGAATTACATTCTCTCTAATTTATTGGAAATTTAATATTCTGTGGATATTCTCTTCAAACTCTGTAACTTTTCCCTCGAGGAACAGTGATTTAAGATGGTTCCACTCCTTAACCATTATTTAATGTCAATTGTCTTTCCTTTCCATAATGACTTTTCATTAGAAGTGCTCCACAGGAATTTTTTCCTCTCGACTACCCTAATTTCCATTCATATAAGTTATTTAATCTATAAGTTTAGCTACATTCTAAGCTTCAAGGTTTTCAATAATTAATAGCATTAAATATCAGGTATTATATAATAACAAGAGCTGTCTAAAAACCAATGCTATCCTAATCAGTACAAAACCCTCCATCCATTAATGCATTTTGCAATTATATTATACCCAAAAAGTTTCTGCATGGTCCTTATTGTTCCATATTAAAAAAATCATCAATAGTGACATACAGGATTTTAAAATGAAATATCAATTATTTTAATGTGAAAGCTTGAGTTTAGTAAAACCAAGTACTATCTAAAGGGCCATAAAATATACTAATATGTAAAATAATTAATACCCAGTTTAAATTAAATACTACCAGTGTTAGCAGCAAGATACTGATAATAGAATGGAACAATTTCACTGAATGTAGATCTGATTTAGAAAAAAAACTTATCAATTTTCATAATGCAAAAGAAAGCTTCAGGAACTTCATTCCAAATATAAATTAAGGAATTAAAAAAATAATACATATATCACAACTTTATTATTAACAAAATATAAAAATGTACATTTCTTTGTCTTCACAAATCTAAGCTTAAGGAACAGCGTATTTTACTTCATCAAACGCCTTTCTAGCTTTTTTAAGTTCTTCATTCATTGTTAATAGATCTTTAACCCTAGCATATTTTCTTTGGTCTTTTCTAACTAGAAAAATAATATCTTCAACCTGTACCCTACCAGTCCTTCCTATTTCCATTGCCTGGTGTGTCTAAAAAATAAATAAAACTAACATAAGATGATATCATCTATTAAAAAACATTTAATTTTGACATTTAAAGTACAACCAAATATAAAATATTGACTAATATTTATGATTAATATAAGTCAACAACAGTGGTAAATAATTTAGCTAAGAGAGGAATGTTACCCTATTAACTTTTGATGTGATTTGATGATTTCTGGGAACATATTTTGTAAACATTAATGAAATTGAGATTATTTTCACATTTGATTTGAATAATACACAGTGTAAAATAGCAGAAACTAAGAAATGAAATATTAATTAATTTGAAACTATTGATCAACAACATAAAAAAAATAATATCAATGCCCTACTTTTCACTTGATTTGTCAGGATCAACCAATGAATCAATTACATAACTTTAATAATCATAACATGGATTTGATGATTGAATTAATTATTAGCACAAAACAATAATCAACTCAGCGATTAAATTATTGATTGTCACAGTAAATTCAAACTTAATAAAGGCCTGAAACATAAGTCGGCATACATTAAAGCATTAAAATTTACCTCAGAGCATTTTTTCTGAGGCTAGCTATTCATATTTCGACTGGTATTATACACATTTAATCATAGTTACACAAATATGCTAAGTAAACTAACTACAAGATACAAAGGGACGCCCAAGGCATAACACTAACTACCAATTATCTTTTAGTTGGCAGTCAGCATGTTAAAACTGTGGCTTAACAAGAATCATTAGGAAAATAATAAAAGTAATAATTATTAAATAATAATTTTTTTTCAATTCAGTTAGTTTTTTTTGCCAAAATATAAGACATAATTGATATGTAATAAGTAGGTAAGAACAATTAGTTGTATAAGAATTTATCCCAAAGAGGGGTGGGATGAAACCTATCCACCACCCTCTGTCAGAGAAAGTGACTGAGCATGTTTACAAGAGAGAAGGCTCAACAGGGTTTTCAGAAAAGAGGATTAGTAAAACAATATGCGGCAGGGTTGCTTCTTTAGTTTTTGAATATTTTGGTTTTAAATTTCTTTCACGCTATTAGACTGGACTAAAATGACAGATTATCAATGGGTTATGATGATTTGGTTATGTTATATTGTAGGGAAACTGTTAGTCAAGTATAATCAATCCTACCACATACATTTATTATTATATTTTAAAACATGAAATAAATAATGTCCAGTTTTAGCAATGGAATAAACATTGTTATTTGCCCAACTGCATCTAATAATCGACTACTTTTAAGTAGTTTTTCAAATTTTCCAAGAGTATTACTGATGAAATACAAGTTCGTTATCTATTAATATAACTCCAAAAACAATTAAATTATCATCATCACCTCTATGATATTGAATACTAGCAATAGGCAAAATAAAAAAAAATTATTTATGATTATCATTTAAAAGTACCATATCAGTAATATATTCAATAACAAGATCTTCCAGTAGATCAACACTTTCAGTATAAGGGTTTTGGTCATCTCCAAATCCATACATCATGCACCTTAATTCCTTAGAAAATAATCTTTTCTTTCCAGAGAGCGGGATACCATCAGGCTCATCTTCATCAAACTAAAAGTTTAAAACAAAAATTAATTAAAGAAGTGATTATTTAATTAAAAGTTTGAATGAAAATTACCTGGTCATAACCATCTTCAGCCATACTTGGAGTACAATTATAGATGAATATCAATCTTAATTTAAATTAATAAAGAGTATCTTTCAGTTAGGTTACACAGTTTACATTTATAGTTTATATAACCATAGTTGGTACCAAGGAGGTCAGAAATTATAAGATGTATATAAATATTTGTTAAATTAAATATATCTATAGCGATTATAAAATAATAGCTTATTTATTTATTTTTAAATTCTTTAGGGACATTTGAGAATTTAATTTATAAAATTTTCAAATGGAGTCGAAAATTCAGTTGAAATTATCTATCTTCTAATTTAAGAGGCACCGAGCATTTTCTGAATTTTGTAGACCGGTATGTTCACTATTTAACCTGTACTTTTCATTAAAATGTTTACTTTTGAATTTATTTATATTTGTTTTTATGATTACATTTTTTATAATATGAATTTCCGATTTCATTATTTCCACTGAAATGGTTTTATTATTAATATTTATGCGAACTGACAGTTATCAACTCCTTTAGAGGTAGTTATCTGGTAGTATGTTTCACAGTTATTTTATGTTCTTTTTATTCGGGATTCATTATATTTCCTTATTTCAGCTAAAATGGAAGTTTTAAATGATGATTTGTTTACTTTGCCGCTGGTATTGGATTCACCAGAACATCATGCTGTTAGTTTAACTAATTGTAATAGCTTGCAGTTAGAAGTTAAAGATCAATCTGTACCTCTAGTTATTCTTGAAAATGGGGATTTAATGTTGCAAAGCATGACAGGTATGTTTTTACCTAAACGTTTAATAATTCACATTATATCACACTTATTGTTTTTATCTGTTAATTTTAGATTGCCCCCTCTTACTCTCCAACAATTTGGCAAATGGGAATTTTATGACGGATGAAGATGTTTTCATTAAAGATTCTGATTATAAACCAAGTGAAACTACTATTGACTTCAGTAAAGAAGTATGAATATTTTTGATTGTTTATTGTAGTAATTATTCATGGTATGGGTGCTACTTTGTATCATTTATGATTTTTTTTAAAACAAATTTCAGTTCATTAAAATTTTATAGTGAGCAGCATACGTTTATTTTCTTTAAGTTAAAGATAATATATATGTATTATCTAATCTGTACTTATAATATTTTTCTTTGAACTAGTGCAATGAAAAACATTTATCTAATGGATTTATTTATAATATTGGTTAATTGCTGACAGAGTGTTAGGGCATTTGCAGATCAGATCTTGTAAAGGTTAATGTTCTGTAATGATAAATGCTTCTTATTGCTATTATTATGGGCAATTTACTTACCCATTGTCTATAAAAAGGATAAATATTTGTTGACTTTAGTGTTCAATTTTCCCTGGTCATTTTATTTAGAAAAGTCCTCTAAAAAATAAGTAGCCCTACTTTTACTCTTTAGAAGAGCCTACATATGCCTCTATAAATGACTAAAACTAAAGCTATTTGTCTCAGAAGGGTTTGAGTTTATTCTACAAAAATTCTCCTGACTTTTTCCTGATATTGAATGTTTCATTATCGTGAAATTAAAACCAGTGAAAACCAGAGTTCTTTCTGACTGCGTATAAACTGTTAATTTGATCTTTTTATTATCACCTTGTCACCACTTGCTCATAATCTTGTTTCAGGAAATACCACTATTAGAGAAATAAAATGGTCATTCAATATCGCCCTTTTTGTTTCTTAATCTTCAAAATGAGATTTTTGGAAGTCGATTTTGTTAAAATCAATAGGAGAAACAGTGTCACATTTGAGGTACTATCAATTCCATTTTGTAACATAGACCATCAGTTGAGCGCAACAAGTATTAAAGGTAAAGTACATCATTTTTCTTGTCAAAGGGCAGGGGTACCACTCTATTCTAACCATGGTACGGAGTAAAGTTTTCATTTCGTGAGACCATCATAGAAATTAAAGTCTACTCTCAGGCTGAATTCGAACTGGCCTTACTTGAGGGAACTGCATCAGATGAAAATAATTCCGGTAATACCATTGAGACGAATAAAATGGATGTATAAGCTTGTAGGGCTTAGTAATCAACAGATCCCTAACTTGCTAATTGACTCAGAATCTCTTAGTAAACGTCCTATGGGTAGACCAAAGTGTAGGTGGAAGTATTGCATTGAGACTGATCTGGAAGATTTGGGTTTGGATAGCTGTATGTAGAGAGTGTCTTGTGATAGCATCAAACCTTTAGGTTTGGCCAACCTTTGTTAATATTATTATTATTAATTACTTAATAGTGTTAGTGTTTTAGTTTAGTATTTCAATTGCTTGCTGTTCTAGGATGGTGTTGAAGTTAGGAGTCCCAGTTCAGAGCATATTGAGGTAAATACTGATAATTTATTGATAGAGGATCTAGTTGAAACTGTCATAATATACAAATGCAGATTATGCCCTTTTAAAACTGCTGACAGAGCTACCCTTTCTACACATTTGAAAGCATTACATTTAAAGGTATACTTTTTATGTTGTGGATAGTTTAATTTTTTTAAAGTTAATTATATTATTTTAATAATTATTTCCTTTTAGAATGCTGAAAAAGGAAACACCTTTGTTACAACAGGTATGTATGAGCCATTATTTATTGTTAGTAAGTATTGAATATTTTATAAGCTTATTGATATAGTTGAGATGTTCTTTGCTTCTGGTTATTCATTAAAATTACATAAAATGAAAGATATTGACCTATAGTTACTTAACTTACTTATTATTAGGAAGCATATCAAGCAGCCATTCCGCATGTTTGTCTTGGCAGATTTCCTTGAATCTTAATTGATATCAACTTAATGTTCATGTTTCACATTCAAATTAGAGTTTCTTGTCACAATAGTGGTTCCACTTGTTAGATTAAGTTTTAAACTATAAATTGTTGGTCATTTATTGGTCCTTAAGATACTTAAGAGATTTGGAAATTCAAATAAGTAATGTTCCCACCAATTTCCCCTGTTTATTTTATGGGAAAAAAAGATTACTTTTCAATTATCCTATTTTTATCCATAAATATCCAATAAAGCTGAAAGGAGGGTAATGTGTTCATGGGTGTCACATAACCTGCTCATTTGTAGGTTTGTAGCAATTTTTAACCAAACGGCTCAATCGATTTTCAAGTTTGACTGAGATCTTATAATGCTGTTAAAACAATTTGACCTCAAAATACTTAAATTAAATTTGTCTGTCTTTAGCTTTCAGGGCCTTTTTTTGAGCAATAATTTTCTTGTGCATTAGTGGCAGTTTAAAAGATTTTTTTTTTCATACATTTTATTTTATACCAGATCGGCCCTGGTGGTAATAAAAAAAATCTTATTATTATTTATCTATAAAATAAATCTTATTATTTATAAATCTTATATAAAATCTTATTATTTTTATTTAACAGTTGATTATGGGGGAGGGGGTATAGTCTCATACAAAAGACACCCCTAACTATAAACGATGTTATTATTAAAAGAAGAAAAAAATAAATTAAATAAATAGATAACAATAATGCTTCTTTATATAAGAGGAAAGTAAAATTAATAACAAAAAATAATGATATTAGTACACTTAAATAAAACAAAAAAATTGTCCTCTAATAGTAAAAAGAAACAAGTTAATTTGAAAAAGGGACGAGAGAAGAAAATAGAAAAAAATAAATAAATATAATAATAATGAATAAATAAAATGAGTAATAATAAAAAAGTAAAATAAAGGTAGTGTGACTATGAATTAATTTTATATTTCTTAAAAATTAAGAGTTATGGTCTAAATAATCTCTAGTTTTTTCATGTTTGGAAATACTGTGAAGGGATAAACCATTTGGTATTTGATGATCTGCCTGTGACTGTCACAGGATAAACTGTCAAGATTTTGTTGCATATCTATTTGAACATATTAGTGGATTCTTAGTGACGTCTAAAAATAATGAAACTTGGTATAGTAGTTGGGTGCCTTCTACTTCTGAACGAGATTTCTGAAAACATATTAATATGCATTCTTTCTGTTCCTTACAAACAGATGCAAGGAGATTTCTGTAAGTTGGTATTAATAGTTACATGGGATTGAAAATACTTGCAAAGTATTTTATCCTGTAGCATTTAGTGGCAGGTACCTGAATATCGTATAATTATATATACATTAAATTGACTATAGAATTATTATATAGCGTTATTTCCATAGTCAGGTTTTTTTTTTATTTATAAATTTCTACCTTTTGTTGTTTCTCATTCTATAATATTTGAGATGAATTTCTCATTGTTTATCATGGCTATTTGAAAAAGAAAAAAAAAATTATATTTTCATGAATTTTAGATAATCCTAGTAAGGAAACCCTATCTGAAAAGATGGCCTATATGTGTGGAAAATGCTCTGAAGCATTCGCTTCATTCTCTGACTGGAGATCTCATATGTCTATGGTAACATAATACTAATAAAAACTTAGCTTCTTAATAAAATATTTATTTTGTTTATGTTTCTTTTTCATTTTTTTTTTTTTATCTTAAGGTTCATGAGATAGTGATGGGGGTCAAAGATACAATTGAGAATGAAGAATTAAATGGAGGTCCTCCTGTTGATTTGGAGATGTTGGAAAAGAAGTCCAAACCACTACAAGTCACTCCGAAAGCTAAATATGTCATACCTATAAAAGAAAAAAAAATTGTGTATGTTGCTTAGTTCAGTATCTTTAAAACATAAAAATTAAATGACTATAGGGTAATGACTGTATACTATGACCATATAACCGTTTAGTTATATTTTCATTAAAAACTAATTTTTGGCCAGATCTGCTTGAAAACCCATTTGACTGCATCTATTTACTCTCATTCTTTCTTACATAAACACATTCACACCCTTGAATTCTCCATTATTCCGAACCACTCATTTATACTATTAAATTGCTTATATAGTTCCTGTTTGTGCTAAAATGTAATACCAACTGGGAAAAGGAGAGGGGAGAAAATAATGTTTGTGTTTAATTTTATTTTTTATTTTTACGTTGGCTGACTCAATATTTTTCTCCTCTGGTGGGAATATAATTTTTCCAGTTGTTCATTAATTTTTTAATTAGGTGATTAATACATTGTTTATATTTATCCTTCAGTTGAACTGGTTACGTATGTTTTAGATGTCCAGTGGAAAGCTGTTTAATTAGATTATCCTGTAGAGAATTAATTGAAAAACATCGGGAATGTCACGTAAGCTCTCGCAGCTTTGCCTGTCCGCATTGTTCTCAACCATTTCGCAAGTGGTACGAGTGTGCAAATCATCTTTGGAAATCACATTCACAGGATGTTGATCTCTACTCCTGTCCTGTAAGTATAAGTGATTTTTTACTATTATTTTGAATGAAAAATTAATTGATCTTCATTGCTGTTACATCATCAATTTTTGTGTCACTAAGCTTTGAGGGAAATATGCATAATTATATTTTGATTTCTTGGGTAAAAGAATTTTAACATTTTAGATAATTCAATATTTATTTATTTATCATATAACTTACTTTTAAGAAACATGAGGGGACCAAATGACTTTGTTTATAATATCCAAATTTTCTTATAACTGAGTAGAACCTGTATCTCCTCTCCCCTTTCCTTCCCAATTTTTAGTATGTAACTAGATATTAAAGGTTAAAATATTAAATTTGAAGAACTGAATATATCAATTTAAAAATCATGTAATTCTTTATAGTCTTTATTTACCTCTTACATTTGGGGAGAATAGTCTTCTTGTTAATAAATATTCTAGCAAAATTATATCGGTCATATAATAATTCCTCTCAGTTTAAAAGACGAAAGTAGCATCCCTATTGCTTCTCTTCCTCAACTTCATCATCATTATCAGTGTTTTCCCTTGAGAGGATATTCTCAACAATTTTGACTTCGGAGTTATCAGAAGTAATTCTTCAGATTTTCTTTTTATCTGTCTTCCCTAAACCACTATTAGTATTAGAGTAAACCTAGGTAATTTTTGTTTCTTATAAAGATATGTCTTTATGACTGAGTAAATGTACTAGTGTGACCAAACTGAATGTTGGCTCTTAAATCCTAAGTTTCATTATCACCGAGTAATACTATAAAAATATTGAATTTATACTTTCTTGTATGGCATATAATTACTATATTAATTGATGCCGGACGGATTCAAATTATTTATATAATCTTTTCAATAACATTCTGTAGAAAATAATGGTTTTGTGTATAAATCACAAATTGAAAATATATAAAAGAATAATTAAAATCAGATTGGAATTTCATTTAACTTTATTCCAAGTATAAAACTGAATGTATTTAAATTCATCAATTCATAATAGAAGGTATCAGTTGTCAATTGACATTGAGAAAATTTTTTAATTTTTCAGAATTGTGAATTCAAAACAGCTTTAAGAGCAAAACTTGAAGTTCATGTTAAAACTCATTACAACGAAAGAGGATATTTATGCACCGAATGTGGTAAAACATTCAAACAAGGTTTTCAGTTGCAAAATCATCGAGTTATTCATCTGAAAGTGTCTGATCCAGATAATGTTCCTAATTGGTAAATATTTGAAAACACAGAATTTTATTTTCAGTTTAATTAAAATATATTGTAATGTTTTTTGTTTTTTTTAAATATTATTTATATTAGGGTTACCTTGGGACCATTACTTAGGTTGTCAATTTATATCATGTTTTTATTTATCATTATAGAAAGGTTACTACAGTAACATTGATATAAATGCTTATGACCACTAAGTTTTATTATTTCATAATAAGTGCAGGAATGACAAAGTATTGTTGCAAATTAATGATTTAGATTTATTATTAATTTGTTCCAGATATATTTGAATATAATAATATATATAAACACCAAAGCAAATCAAGTAGAATTTTTGTAAGTGTTATAAAATACTTGGTTATTGGATCTTGATGTAAGTTCACTGCTGGTTGAGACGACTCCTTTTAATAACTATTTTCTGTTTTAATACTGCATTTAAATTGACTTTTTTTTTATATGACTTTTGAATAAAAAGAATTTTTTATTCGAACATCATCACAGTTATTTGATCATGGTCATAGTGTATATAAATAGTTCACTTTTTAATTATTATATTTGATATTTAGTGATTTTTATAAATATAAAAAACAACTTGCACTAAGATTTGACTGGTCAATAATTTTCTCTAGCAAGATCTTACATGCCCTGGTGAGATAGAACTCTGACAAAAACTTATGTCTGATCTTCATAAGCAACTGAATATTTAAAACAAATTAACTTTTTCTGCCCATACCCGTATACGTTTGCCTGGATGAATTCTGAGAGAGAACTAACTTTATATCTTCTTGCAGTGTCTGATACTGATTACAAATTGAAATAAATGAGTCTTTTTTGTCACTAGCGGTCTCTTTATGTTAAAAAATAATTACTGATTAGTTTGCAATACATTTTCTTTTTATCATCAAAATAACCATGTTTTTTCCACACTAATAATATTAATGCACTTTTTCTTATATTCTTCATGAGATCCACTATTAATTGTTCAATTTTCAATTTCTCTGTTCTTTTCATGGTAACAGATATGATGTTTCTATTTAACAAGAGACTTAAAATACCATTACAATGAACATTTTTTTGTTTTAGGTCTAGGAAACAAGAATGTTCCCAATGCAAAAGAACCTTCTGTGACAGTAAAGCTCTTAAAAAGCATATTCAGTCAGTCCATTCAAATTTACGACCTTACGTTTGTAATGTTTGTGGCCATACATCAGCATTGAAAAATAGAATGACTCTTCATTTACGACAGCATACTGGAGAAAAACCATTTTCTTGCCCATTTTGTCCATTTATTACAGGTAGAATTTAATGTAAACCATAAAAATTTTAAAGAGTTTCATTTCTTATATTAACAATTTTCAGTTAAAAGCATTTTTAATTTTTCATGGAAGAAGAAATGGAAAAATACATCTTAACTTCTGAGAACCATTATTATAATTGTCAACTATTTAAAATTATCTACTGTGATAATTCTTAATATTAATTAACTATTGTATTGTAACAGGTTTTAATTTTCATATTTTAAAACCATAAAGTTAAGTGCACATTCAACTTCTAATATTAGGTACTAACTAAAAATCACCAGTAATAATTTTTTGAGCAAAATATACACTGAGACAAAATAAACAAATATGGCCACCATTTTTTCATTAACTGGAAATCGAACAAATCCAATAGTCATATAGTCTAATTTAAATTTGATATAACATATATGGGATCAATTGTCTTGAAGAATAAGGTATCTAAGTTTGCCTGGATTTGTTCGAATATTAATGTCATTGTCTTTTTGTTAAAATAAAAACTTTTTTTAATATTGTTTTATGAGACCTCAGTTGTTTACTTTGTATGATTCGGAGGTATTAATTATTAACCAGATACCTACATTGAGCAGTTCATTTTATTATTGTTTTATTTTTTTAAATCAGGTTTGGGATTTATCATATTTAGTTATTGTATTTATTATTTGTACAGTTGTAAATCACATTAAATAAATAAAAAAAAACTATGTTAATTATCAATTGCTTGCTTGGAAATTGGAACAGATTACACTCGGTGGGTACCTTTTTTATTGATGTTTCATTATTCCATTTATTTAGGACAATTTATTAATAATAAATGTGAATATTAATTTATATAACTTAATTTTAGGTGACCAAAATTGCCTCAGACGTCATGCATGGCGACATTCTCGTGTGAGACCATATTCCTGCCCACATTGTGAATACAGCTGTATTCAGAGTAGTTCACTGAAGAAACATATAAAAACTCAACATCCTGCATCTTCTGAAGTTTTCTCCTGTCGACATTGTTCATTCACATCTCTCTCGAAGAATTCACTTGACAACCATATAATCAAAAATCATGGTATTTCAATGTTAAATTATCTTTCTTTTTAATCTAAGTACATTATAACTGTATATTATTATTAAAAAAATTATAATTTCAGTAAAAACCAATAAGTTGATTTTACTTTTAACTATCAAATTTTCAAGATATAGAATTTTTTAGTTTATGATTTCTAAAAATCAGTTTTTAGTTTTATATGAGTTAGTTATAAGGATCTAAAATTGTAAAAAGACTTGCTTATAAAATATTGCTTGAACTGTGGCACCTCATAATTCCGAAAAATCTACAATACTTTTTTCAAACTAATTAAAATTTAAAAAAAAATCACACCACCACAACCATCCTATTGTAGGATCCCTCTGTAATTTCTTCTGAATTTTAATTTTTTTTTTTTAGATTTATCCAGAACATTTGTGTTGATTTTTTTTTTTAAAGATTTACTAGGTATCACAACTTAAGCAATGATGTATAATTTTGTTGATATACATATGGGTGCTGCAGAACCCTGGGGTGCAAGAAAAGTTTAGTGCCTCAACATGTTTTTATCCCAAGAAGGATGTCGTGAAAAAAGTTTGGGAACCACTTTTTCCACTCACTGCATATAAATTTTTCTTATTTCTGAGGGATTTTGTAAATTGAGTGGCTTTTTTTGTGTATCATCGGTCTGCTGGTCTGCCACTAGTTGAAATTTATCTTGGCAATTGAAAAACCATTAAATGTATATCTGTTATAGCGGGCATACCCTACCTGTTATATTTTTCAGATCTAATCCTAACCATGACTTTTGCTCATTTATAAAACGTGTTCAGAAACCACTTTATATAGTTTTCTTCAACATTTTTTGTTGGATTGACACCGAAGTTTGAGTGTTAATATGTGATACAGTCAATTCAGCAGAGATAAATTAATTTTATATCATTAAGCCCCTGTTTTGCTTTATATCCTCATTATTTTTTTTATACTATATTTATTGATGCAATTTGTATGTTATAGATGGAAAAACTGAATCTGCTAACGAAACTCGTGTTATTTATGTGGGTGCATTATCAGAAACTGCTGAAGGAACAGGTACAAAGGATGCGTAATATCTCTTTTTTAAAATCATTATGGGCTAAATCTACTCGGAATTAATACTTTACTAATCTAATAAATTTGTTGATTATTTTTCATTACAAAATGTTTTTTGGAGACTTGTTCATAAATTTATAGGTTCATCTATGGTAGTTTTTCAGTTCTGTTTCACCAATGCTATGTTATACATTCTATTCAAAGCTCTCAGAATTTCACTTGCTTTTACAAAAAGTTAGGATTCAACATGAACCAGTGAATCATTCATAGATCTTTGATAGTTGTATATTATTTTGGAGTCTTCAAGTTAATGTTTATATATTAAAATCATCTCAAATCAGTTTCATGACTCATTTTACTACTAGTCATATTAACATATTTTGAGCTGGTCGTTGATTATTGTTTGAATTTTTGAAAAGAATAAATTTCTTTACTTTAGAAATTATTAATTTTTACTAATAATTATTTTATTTATTTCTAGAGTGGTAATTTACATTCAATTCTGAAAAATAGTTGACTTATTGTATCTTCATTAAATTTTTTCAAAGTTAAATTTATTAATAAGGGTGTTATAAATATTTATATAATAATAAATAAATTTAAATAAAAGTTTATCACACTTTAAAACAAATTCATTTTAAAAAGAAATTGTAATTAACTTAGGATTCATTGAAAATGATGAAGCTGTTAAATTTATTTTTCTTTCAGATTCAGGACAGCTGATTGCGTTGCCAGTAAAAATAGTAATGGATGATGATGAATCCCAGAACTTCTTTGAAAATAATGTCATAGATACAGGTGGAGTCACAATTCCTGCTGAACTTAACTTCCAACAAAAATAAGACCGTTCATATCAACATTTCCTAGTTAGAATATATTAGTTTTTTTTTAAGGTGTAAATAGTAGTTAAGTTAAAAACTGCTGTGATTTAAAATATTTAAGTTCTATGAAATTGTCCTAATTGTACTTTTATGTAAATAAATGGTTTTTAATTGATGACTGAATTATTGATTACAGCAAAATATTTGATATCGTCAGACAGGTGGACCTGGTAATTGTGCTGGGTTCTGTTTCTTGGAAAGTGACATTTTTTACGAAACATAATTTATTAACATTAAAAATGGTTTGGTTACTTACCAACTAACAATGAAGAGGGGGACATACAGTGTTTAAAGTAGATAACCCCCTAAATCTAATCTTGTTACTAGCTTGGACTCATGTGCTGTTTCACAAACGATCTATTTCCATACTACCTATTTAATAGTTTTAAGAATACAAAATAATACTTGGCAGCTAATGATCAGTCTTTAAAATTCATTCTGATGGAAAGACGGCCAAGAAAATTTGAGCAGACAAGTAAAGCTAATAAGTATTAACATTATTAACTAATAATAGTTAATTAGAAGAGCTTACTTAATTTATTTAAAATGTATCTACTCACAATACCTATTGTTCATCTTGTTTCCATTGTCAATGATTTTTCAGTTATATTTTAAACTAATCATCGTTTATTATTCCATAAAATATGTGATATGGTGGTAATTAATATGAAATGAATAATTAATATAATATGAAATGTATGGTAATTTTCACCATTGTAAATGTAGCAGCCATCAAAAGACAAGGAGAACAAACACTAATACTAAGAACTTGTTCTAAAACAGGTAAGTAGCCAGGAGGGCTTGATTCCACCTCCCTCTGATTTTTTTTTACTATTTTAGAAAAATAAATATCCATTGATGTTAAAGAAATCTGAGATGGCCCAATATAATTAATCTGGGCCACCGCTAGTGTCTCTAAAGTACAAAAAATATATTTATTGATATTAATGAAATCATTAATATCCCTTTCAAGTAAAATCTCGGCTATGTGCCTGTTAGCAAATCAATTAAATTCAAGAGTAGTATGTGCTTAGATTTTAAATAAATGTCCAATAATTTACTAAGCCTTTTCCATCAATTTAAGGTCTTTTTATTATTATAATCAAGACAGTTGGTTCTTATCAAAAATAAAATTTTATTTTTATTTTACAAGCTTATTTACATTTATTTAGAGACAATGCAACTAGCTCATTTTGTTTTAAAACTTATTGTCTTCAGTCTGAATCATCCTACTGAGATATTACTTTTATTTTAAACCAGAAAGTAATATTAATATAATATATTAGTGCTGCTCTTTACTCTTTAAGAATACAATGTAAAAAGGTTAATACTTGAAAAAAAAAATAGTTAAAATGAGTCATATTGTACATTAAATATAAAACTAAAATGAATGAAGAAGAAAGTAATAATCAACATCCAGGAACTGCAGCAATTATTGGTTTGGGTCTTATTTTAAATACAAGTTTTCTATCTACTAATGCTTTTATAATATACTCGGTATTAATGTCAGTCTTTTTCTTCTCCATTACAGCAAAGGGTTTTTCAAGGGGTACTGCTTTTCCATACAATATATGATGTCCTACAATCAAAGTCGGGACACCATTACTCTGAAAAATTATATTTAAAAAATATAATAAAATTATTATTAAAAACTATTTGTTGGTATTATATATAAAGACATATTAAACAAATAAAAAGCAAAGACCATGTTTAATACAGAAAACTCACAATTTTTTATAGAATTAGAAAACACATTTTCAGGATGTAGTATATCAAAAACATTTATATGAAAAAAACTGGTGCGGTGAATGCATCTCACAACTTTCACTTATTAGCCTACATATGTTCCCAAATTGTGTGGAAATAGGTGGGCCAGTGTTGAAGTTATCGTTATTTTTGAAAAAAAAAATCTTTAGAACAGGGAGGGCAAAAATTTTTATTTTTCTGTTGGTATAAAAATATGTGTTTTAAGGTTTCTTGAGGTGGGAATAAAGTTTGTTCCTGCCAAGAATACAACAGTTTAACAAAAAATAACGAAGCTGTAATGCAATCGGGAAAGATCAGGTGTTCTCGGTTTTCCTATGCAGATGTTCTTTTTTCTCCTTTAGTCATTCATAAAATTCTTTAATATTTTATATTTATCCATAGTCTATTATTGATAACAATGAGAATTGAATACTTTTTTCAAATAAACAAAATTAAAGGTACTTGAAGTGAAGATTTTTTGAAAATGCCGGATTTTCAAAAAATCTTCACTTCTTAAGCCCTGTTAAACTATTTCAATAAGGATAACATCTATCTGGTAGGTACTCATAGGTAAGTAACAGTCAAAAAGTATATGATGGTAACGATACAAGAACTAATACCTAAAACAGATTTTCCAATAAACTGGTCCAGTTTGTATCAGTTAAGGTAGTTATAAATAAAATAACCTACGGAATTGGAAAAATGTCACACCCACATACTTTACTTTAATTCTTAATCCACATAATCAGGAGTCTGTAAACTTACTAACTTGCCACCCAGACTCTTACTTAAGTCACACTGATCCCTGCACTAAATTCAAACAGGTAATAATCATTCCTGCATCTAGCTGTATCATCATGGAAACATATTTATGGCTATAATGTTCATTACCATTATGTATGTCAGTTGTTTGTTTTGGTTCACCATTGGTCATTAAATAAGAATGTCAACTTATTTCATTGTATGATTACCGGTTACTTACAATAAACATTTAAAAACTACTCGACACCTAATACACAATCCATCCAAACTCATTTAAAGAAATAGATTATGAAATGGGCCATGAAAAAAAGATATCAGCTAAATAATTTTAAAAAATGTTGGTAGGTGGTCTGGGAAGCTTTCAAAAACATGTAGCCAAATAGCAAAGAAACTATTTGAAACCTCGTCACAGGTTTGAAAGACAATTTCACAGCTTACTGCCGACTTGAGCCCCAAAGACCTGCAATGTGGGTTGAAATGGTTATTCAAGTACACCTTTTTGACAGTCACCTGGACCATTTT
>NW_027109100.1:849595-858762 GCF_000696795.3 Halyomorpha halys
AAAAAAAAAATGGGGAAGATAATAGAAATTAAGCATATTCTACAGTGGAGGAATACCTGCATGGACTAATTTTTTAGCAGTGACAGCACCAAATAGTGATGAAGGACCAGGTCTCTTGACAACTACTGCCATAGTGTTTTTAACAGATATTTATTCTGGTTTAGAATCTAATAAGTTTACTCCTATAAAATTTAAAAAAACAAAAACATATTAACCTGCATTCCATAGTGGAGATCTCCAACAAATTGGGACTGTAATGCCCCACCATTTCTAGACTCTAAATCTCCTTGTAACTCAATGATTCCCCAAGTATGAGGATTATCAGCCCTGAAAAATTAAAATATTTCTGGAAAAAAAAGCGACACCAAATGTTTTCTTACCCTTAGAGATAACAGAAAAATAACATACATTTTTAAATAAACTGGCATATTTAATAATTTATGACAGCTAAGAACTAAAACTGTACTTAATACAGTTTTACAGATTTCCCGCCAAAAGATAACAATATGTTACCTGTTTTATACCTCAAAGAGGTATAAGTCTAGAATGTGATTATACTTTGGATAATAGTCCCGAGACTTCTACTGTAAACCCTATATTTGTCAAAGGGCTTGGGTTTTTTTTTTATTCAGCAAAAATTGTTTTCTACTAATGTGATTCCGCTTTTTATTTTTTGAGCGACAAGGGATAAACAATGTGCAGTTTAACTCACTTTTGAAAAAACAAACGAATCGAAACTAGGGCATAGTGATGCGCAAACTGCTCGTAATGAAGTGTGGAATCAGGGAACAATTGATGAGTGCTTGTTTTTAGAAGTTTTTCTGCAAAGATTTCGGGTTGGAAAACAAGGAAGATTATTGTGGTCATTTCGTAGTTAGAAACGATCACGGATCGTGGAGAACGTTTCGCCCACCATTGACTCGTTGTAAGGAGCTGATGCTTATGCCCGGCCGTATGTTGTACAATTAATGTAGCAACAGCACGAGTTGGGCAACGAAATCCTTAACACCCAAGTCTCCTGGCCTCTTCCACTTTTTCAATCAAATGAATAACTTTTTAGGAGAGAGAAAATCTTTCAAAACTAGAGTGACATTAAAAAATTAAATAATTTTTCCAGGTGTCTAAATTTATTTTCTATTGAAATGAATTAGCTTGTAGTTTGGAAAAAGTGTATTGATAGTGAAGGAAATTATTTTGACTAAATATGCATGTATTGTTGAAGTGAATTGTGAATGATATTACTGAATTTAAAACATAAACATTTCTCTTCCTCAGCATTTGTGGAAATAAAGAATAAAGGCTAGATAAAAATATATAGGCTATAATACATAAGACCAGGAATCACTGTCAGCTGAGCCAGACTCTAAAATCTACTCTGGATTAGACAGGAGTTAACCGAATGGGAAATAGTCTTTCGACTTACTACACCACTGGAGGGAACCCTCCTGACATTTATTAAGAATTAGGAAAAAATAACGTATGAGACTTTACTCTTACAAGACTCTAGACCTCCCGAGAAACGAACGGAAGAAACTTGTTTCCAGACCTCATGGACTGACAAGCCTGAGGGCAACCAGTCCTTAGAACTTTCGAACAAGGAAGGTGGAAAGATAATCAAGTAATAATGCATGATAACAAGGCAGAGATATCCTGAGAGTCCCTTACGAACTCGGAGGAAAATCTGGATGGCCACATCTCGACGGAGTCTTATATACTCACTGTAAACGTTGACGTCGAGAGGCTATATTTGGGCTCCTATATTACTTTCATTTATAATTTATACAAACAAGAGTTTGGTATTCACTGTGCTACACAATTATTCAAGGGAATGAGTGATCATAAGACATAATCTGATTTAGCTTATGGATCTTACAATTAGAAGAGCTTTGGCAATTCTCTTTAAGCAGTTCTTAGGAACCCAGCCTAAAGTGGTACGTACTACAAATATAGTAAATATGATCTCTTTCTAAACATCAACTGCAATGGATAATCAAGAAATTCTTATAAGGACTTATTAGGAAATGCAAACAGAAAATTACTGGAAAAAAGGCTTAATTCTCTAGGACCACTATTTCCGGACTAATGAAGTGATAGTAAAGTAAATATCTACCTTTTGAGCTTTGAAAGGGAATGAATGAAAATTCCGCGAGCTCTGGAATGGGAACTTTTGAGAAATAATTGATAGGCGTTTGTCACGTATTTAAAATCCATCCATCACATAATTTGTTGGAGAAAAAAATCTTTATTGACTTGGCTAAATGTGGTTTCCTACCACAATGATATTTGCATTAATCTTTCAGTTAGAACATATTTTAACTTTTCCTGTCATAAATCATGATTATAACAAAATTCCAATAAAAATAAAAAATACTATTTGTGAATGGAATATGGTCCGGGTGCGGTCAAAAAAACTCAAATAGTAAATGGGTATACTATTTTTGTATAATGGGTATACAATTTGTTTCACAATTAGCAAATATCTAATTGTAATAGTGAGGACATTTACATTTCATCTAAAATATACTTAACAATTAGGATTATTATTACATTTTAGTAAATCTGTAAAACTAATTGATTGACCCAGTATTTCTTGAAACTTATCTTTTTATCTTTTCACGAATCAAAACGTAACTGGTAAAAAAGAACGCGTAATGTTATGCCTACCTCCCAAAGTTCACCTTCAGTTAATTTATTTTGTTATGAAGAAAAGGAATTTAAAATATTTTAAACATAATATTTCAATTTTAATGTTTTTATATTAATCTTTTTTTTTCTTTCAACGAATTCTTACGATTATTTTTTGTAACGCAGTTATAACGGTTATTATGATCTTGATGTCTTCCACTGAAGACTTCAGTTTAGTGTTGGTTGGTTACTCGTACTTCTTTTTCGCTCTTACTATCGGTTGTTATAATCGTGCTTGTTTGTTGTCACCTTAAACCATTCTTGTTCCCTTTAAATTTTAAACTTACTATTTCTTATTAGAACGTTTGAAATGTCTTCAGCTATGGAAGAAGATGATTATTTCTTGAAATGGGAAAAACATCATAGTGCTTTTATTTCATATTTTAGCACCCTATTTAGGAGAAGCATGTTAGTGGACTGTACACTTGCTGCAGAGGATAAATATATCAAAGCTCATAGAATGGTTTTGATGGCTTGTAGTCCATATTTTGAGGTAATATTTTATTTGAGGTTTAAATGTTATTGTGAATATTAATTTGAACCAATGAAACATTAAGCCATAAGAGAAAACTTTGAATTTAGAAATTCAATTTTACAATACTGTGTAGATTTTTAATTGATATACTCAAGCTTTTCAAAAGTTTGTGTATGCTATATAACCTTTCTGTTGACATCTTACTATCAATAGTTTATAGTTGATTTTGATGTAGACATTTATTTTATAATAAAACAGAATACATATTGCTGCTCTGCTTTGATAGTTGCACATCTGACAAAAAAGGTTTTTTAATTATTTTGAATTTGGAGAAATCCATAGATTGTAACATAGACTGGATTTACTTTATGATAACTCGACTAGTGGGCCCAGTAGTGAAATTAACTCCAGTGTATGGTTCTCTCTTTGGAATATGTCCAATAAAAAAAACATACCAAGACTTTTTTTTTTAGGATGTGCCACTTTTTAACTAGAGCGGAGATACTGCTTATAATACCACTTGGTAAAATGAGTTTTGTGTATGTAAGGATTAGAAATCAAGTCTCTTTACTTTTGTTTACTTTATAAGTAATAATAAGTGATATTAATGTAGATATATAAATTATATAGACACTCCTTTATGCAATTAATTTATATTATATTTCATTGTTTGTTTCAGGAGTTGTTGAGTGATCATTGTGACAATTTTCCTATTGTGTTCCTTGACATCAAGTTTTCTGAATTGAAGTCAATTGTAGACTTTTGCTATCGTGGAGAAGTGAAAGTATCATTTAATGAACTTGAAGGATTTTTGAAAGCTGCTAATGTGCTACAAATACGTGGACTGACGGATAAATCAAAGTCTGAAAAACCTGGAGGAAGCACTCCTAAATTGAAACGTCGTCATTCCACTAATAATAATATTGATAACTCAAAAAAATGTGATAGTGTAGTTAGTGATACTGTAAGTGTGGATAATAGTGGGAGTGATGTGGTTCAAGAAATTAGTGATGGTGTCAATAGTGAATCAATGGAAACTATTGCTGAAAAGAAAAGAAAAATGCTTACTCCAGATCTTCTTAAAAGTAAGTCTATAATTTATTTACTTTTACTTAGACTATTACTTTGTAATTGTTTCAATAAATGTTACAATTATTTATATCAGTGAAGTTCTGGTATTGTTCATGTAATATTAGTGGAAAGTTTTGTACGATATGGCACCAAGCAACATGATCTAATGTTTGAACATTTATGAAGTTTACGGTTTTAAACACTAAGTTAATTACATTCTATGAAAGCTATTATTCATAAGAAATAGAAAATAAATACCTTCATTCGATGCTCTCCTACCTTAGGATCTTCTAAATTCTCCTATTAAGGTTTATCTAACTGCATTATTAAAACCTAAGGTGCCTGTCTTTGTGAACAGAAATGATTTTGAGTGAATTTTAATATTTCTTAAGTATTATTGGCAACATATTTGTATATCCATACATTAATTTAGATTGTTGATGATCTGAAGGCTAAAGTAGTTTTAATTGCTATGTCATAACTATTGATGATAATTATCAAAAATATAATTTAGTAAAAAAATATTTATTTTATCATAACTTAGTATGCGGTAATAAGGTTAGGAAGTGTATTTTTACCTCAACGCAACTACAATGAAAATTTTCAAATTCTTACTTTTCTGTAAGGGTTCCAAACCTTGAAATGGACTTATTATTATAAATTAAGTTTATTGATCACCTAGTGTTATTGAAGTGTCTTATCAAAGTTACATTTGAACTTATCTTAAATTAGAACATTTTGTGTATAAATATACTTACTTTCTGTTTAAGCATAAGGAAGTTTTGATTAATAAGCCTTATTTGCTAAATCCTCTTAATTTTTGATGACATCTATAAAATATTGTATCATTTTTTTTTTTTCATTTTCATGATAATCATATTAAATGATAATTTTAATATTTCTAACAAATAGCATCTTTTTTTCAGGCCTCGTGAAGTGTGAGCTTACCGCTTCAGAGGAAAATCAAGGTAAGAATCAGTGTTTTTGACCTTGAAGGTGGCTGGCCTGTCTAGTTAATTATTTAAAATAATCATTTGAGTAATAAAAATATCAACAATTAGATTAAAATTATCTTTTTATTTTTTTAAAATTTTTTCATTTATATATATTTTTTATTTGATTATTAACGAGAAATAAAATTTAAGTTTTTTTCCTTTTAAAATATTTTATTTACAAACTGCTTGTATCATATTTAGTTATTTTTTATCAAAAGTTCAAAAGCTCTTTTTTTTTCTATAACAAAAACCAACATTTTAATAAACTATAATATCATAATATTAAGTGACATTGTGAAGCTAAAGGGATGATACTGTCTACATACCTCCCTCTACAGATACTCGAAGCCCAATTACTTCATTAAATTTGCTATTTAATTATTTATAAATAATTTAGAGTTTTAAATTGATTGTAATAATCATAAATATTTAGTAGACAATGGGTAGTTTGTCTTGAGATATTGAGTTGCATGTTAAGACTGATATTAGGCCAAAATACTGCAACAAATAATCAATTTTTTTTTATATCCATATTATCAATTCTTGTCTATTACTTTCTTTTATGCAGACTTAAAATCTTTTTTTGATGTCATTAGACTTCTAAAACGGCTCATCGCATAAATTTAATCCTCAAACAACATAGATTAATCTTGAAATATATACAATCATGGAGAAACAGTAAGGAATCTATATTGACCATTCATTGTTTAGTTAAGGGGATTATTGTGATCATGCAAAATTCAAAACTCTTATTTAAGTAATGATATTGAAATCCAAATTAATCATTTTGAGGTGACTTCATTTTTATAGCAATTAAATGAATTATTTAAGTCTTGGAGACATGTATATTCTAATTGTTGTATATTGCTTCCTTCTACATTGACACAGATTCTTTTAGCTCTGATGATTTTAGTAGAGACTGAGCCAATAATAGACTGTAACTGTTACTGATTTAACTGAATAACAGTTTAAAATATCAATAAATAATTTAATTATTTTACTTAAAGCTTAAATAAATAAGTATGCATTAATTATCAATCCATAGTATTAATTAATAAATATTTCCTTATTTGCCAAGAAGTTAGTTGTTCAAAAGGAACAAGTAAATTAATTCACAGATATAATAATAATAATAATAAAGGCTTAGCGAACCCGAAGGGTTGATGCTAATATGACCTATCACTGGCTACACACATCTACCCAATAATACCCGTCAAAACCCAAATCTATCAGATCAATCTTGATGCAGTTTTTCCACCTAAACTTCAGTCCAACCCTTGCATGTTAACCCATCGTGTTAATTAATATTTTAGGAATCCATTCGTTACCAAGCTCAACAAACTTCCATGCCCATCTTATTCACCGCAATGCTATAACATGAATTATATTTAGCAGATGCAGTTCCCTCATTTAGGTATGGTTTAGCCTTCTAAATTCTCTAGTTTAACTCATCTTTTTTTTCGGCCAGAATACTTTACGTACTGAACCTGAATACATTATGTATTTCCTCTTGTATCTATCTCATCAAAACTGTTCCCGTTTCTACTGCTAACCATGTATTTTGTTTTATTCATATTTATTTCGAGATCTAGTTCCTTACTAGATTTTATCTGCAACAAATCACAAATATAGGATGTTATTTGATCAGCTTATGAAGTTCACTATGTCTTAACATACAGAACAGTTCAGTAATTTTATAAAAAATCCTCCAATAAGTCAAATGGTTCAACATAAAATCTGCTTTTTAGGTTTCCTGAAAACTTTTTATTTTCAGGGGCGTGCTTTTTAAAATTTACACTTCAATTATTCAATAAAAAAATTTCTTTTAAATATTATCAAATATGTGAAATATAGTTTTAATAGAATTATAATCATAAATCCAGCAATTTAATTGGCAATATCTTAGTGCTATAATCACTAAAGATTTATATATGTTAAATATAAAAATATGTAAGACTGTTGGACTGTTTGCCAAACAAATGACTAAAAATTTATTTTGCACTGAATTGATGAGTAAATGCATGAAAAGTTAACTGAGATGTAGTCAAGAAATAAAGTTTGGTTTTGACAGGATTGAGGTCAGTTGAGGAAGGTTATAGACAGTATTTGTTGACTTATGGGCATCCAATCTCCCTATTTGTTGGGTATTATTATTATATTGATGCTTCAGCCAAAACAAAATTCTTTATAAATTGATATAATATCTAAATGTATCAATTAGTATATCTTTTTTAAAAATTGAAACATCTAAATCTTCAATTTTAACTAAACAGGCCTGTTCTTAATGCCACCTCCAGCCACAGTTGTAGAAAGTAGTTTGCTTATTTATTTTAGTGATTATTTATTTACACACTTTAACATATGTTTTCTGAAACTTTCACTCTCTCTTTCAACTATGATCGAGGCTGATGCTGCTTCTGAAGAAGAAAATTTTAAAAGTGGTAATTGTTTTTTTAATTTAATTTATTTTTACAACCTTGATTTTGCGTTCAATGGCTTACCTATATTTCCTCTCAGTAAAAAGCTAATTATGTTTCCTCACTAGATATTATATTGAACTTCTATAACTATATCTAACAGTTTTGTTTATTGTATTTATATTTTCTCTTTCATTTAACAGTGTTCATTCAGTAGATTTAAAAACTTCACATGTGATAACAACTGAAGCTTTGTATTTGGCATTTTTTGATATTGATATTAATCAAACCGATATGTTTTTGTAATTATTTCCATCCAAATTTTCTTATTGATTTAAAATTATCTTTAATTATAAGTGAGATATTGAAATTTGATTAATTTGATTTTGGACTAAGCCATTGAATGGTAGCTCCATTTTATTTTTGTTTTTTATGATAACCAAAAGCTCATTATTGTGCTATTATAAAAGTTTATATATATATTTTGTATAATTTTTTTCTTTTTTGGATAGGGTTTTTCGCTGCTCATTACATCTTAACTACTTTTGTTTCCTTGGTTTTTCTGTTTTCGTTATGTGTATTACAACTGTAGTTCCACTTATCGAAGCTGAAATACAGTTATTGACTCATGATTTTATTGAGTACTAATTAGTTCAAGTTAAGTTTTGAATTGGAAATAGTTCTTGCCGATTATTTCTTACTTGATGTATGGGCTTATTTCTAATGGTTATATAAAATTTTTATCATTTATAAGTATACTGGTAAGGCTCGTATTTATATAACAACTTAGTTGACAATTGAGACAGTAACTGAGAAAATGGCATATGTTCGAAAACTTTTTTCTTAGAAATTACCATGTTAACTTTTGAAAACAATGTAACAATGTATGAAATCAGCTTATTTTTCATCAATAAGTGTGATATTTTTTATTTTTTCTAACTATATTAGAAAAATGTTAAGGTTGATATAAACTCTCTTTGATAATATATTTAATGTATCAGAAACACAAGGATGTAATGAGATTTGACAAAACCCTTCTGCTTCTACTGAATGGTGAATACTGACTACTTGACCATTTTGACTGGCTTCAATTTCAACAACATATTTGATTTTTTTTTTAAAGGAGGATTGTGGGGATTGGATATTTTTGGTGAAGGTGATGGTGAAGTATTTATCTTAGTTGGCTAAATCACTCTCAGTTAGTGCATTATTCTAGAATAAAGGAATATAAGGGTATTCTATAAATAGATAACTGGAAACAGTTTGTTGGAAGGGGGAATAATTTCATTTCAGCCTGTAGTGTATCAGTTGTGAATTGGGCTATCATATTTGTTATGTAGATAATGAATAAAAGCAGGAACCAACAGATGGTCATTGTGAATTGGAAGGAGCTAGTTGAAGTAATAGTTTTTTTAGTGTAAAACTACAGGAATTTTGAAAAAAAAACTTTTGGTTTTAAGGTATTTAACAGGAGTAAATTATTGATTAGGGGAATCTTGTTTTTAAAGGAAAGGCATTGAAATA
>NW_027109100.1:858812-872488 GCF_000696795.3 Halyomorpha halys
ATATATATAAAGTTGTAAAATGGGGCAGTTGTTAAGATGACAGTCAGAGAGATCAAAGAAGAGTTATTTATGTGAGTCATTAGTATTTAAACAGTGTTTAGAATGATGAGTTTAATTAGGTAAATCATTCATATTCATAAAATTTGGAGGAAAGGATGATTCCATTGGGAAGAAGGTGGTAGTCCAAATGTGGATGTAACCATTTTAATAATTCTCATGGTTAGAAATATGGTTTGGAGTGTGGAGAGGTATTCTAAAGGTTTCCGAACATCAGATAGGAAAGAGATCTAATGATTGTAATTAGCAACAGAAGACCTGAAGGTTTTATTAAATGGTTGAACAAAGGGATTTCTTATTGGTAGGAGGGAAGATTGTATTTCAAGGAGATAATTGTAAATGTGTAAGATGCTCAGTAGTTAAGAAGGTAGGGATTTATTTATTTTATAGTGAAATCTTCAGAACTATAAAAATTTGTATGGGATCTTTTAATGTTGTAGTAACCTACATCTACAGGGTAACTTTTTGGGCCTGAGGTCTTAACTACTAAACGATTTAGCCATGGAAATGTCAGGCATTCTTTTATTTTTTCAGTGAATAGTACATTATTAAGATGCATCAACCTTTCCAGAGGGTATTGTTTGTTACCAGAAGAAACCTATGAAATATTTTAAACAGATGTAAGGGGAAGGCTATTTGATTTCTGTGTAGAAGGTGGTAAAAATGAGTTTCTGGGAAAAACAAAGATATATCAGACAAAGAACAATTCATTAAATATTTAACTTATCATCCTCCTGTGCATTCTTGATCGAAGTGGGAGAAAATGAGAGGTGGATGTTAGAATTTGTTGGGTGTGTTTAAAGAGATTACCGTAGCATTGCTGGAAATGGTGAAGAGTGGCAAAATATTTGAGAAATATTGATTTTAGAAGAGGTTATGTTCTAATGTGATGTCGAGGTTCTTATCGTTTAAACAAACATAAATGGTTTCCTAGTTAGTTAATTAGAGATTAGAAGTAGGGACTAACCAATATTACCTTTAATTAACTATCATTTAGGATGAATGTATTTTGCTATACCCATAACCTAGGAAATTGAAAAATCAAGTATAGCGAATATTTGATTTTTTTTTATGCCACTTTAGGTGACAAATATAATTTTTATTGGGGAATATTGAATTGAGTTATCAACTAAATCAGCAGTCAGTTTGAAGAGGATTAAAAAGAAGATATTTTTTGAAGTACTATTTACGACCGGTTATTATATCAATTTTATATAAATTAATGTAGAAATCAATATAATGATTATTTTAGCCTCTGTGATTGAGTTGTTGCCCTGTAGTTATTCTCTTGTGGATCATTAATTTTGCCTATAAGTGATACCTTAAATGGGTTATCAACTTTTGCTGATCTTTCAGTATTGGTTATTCTGCTACTGTTGTTTGAATATTATGCTAGAGGATGTTAGATATTTATTTTCTTAGCTGCAGATTTTTTTAAAGGAAGCATTTACATATTTTCACATTAAACTTGCCACCCTAATGAGCCTTTATATTAGTCTATCTGGGGTATTGCTTTTTAATTCTCAATATCTTGTCCTGTGATACCTTTGTTTATTCTTTAGAAAAATGTAATCAGATAATTCAGTATGATATTTTTATGGTGTAGTATTTTTTAGTACCATCTTATATCCTTCTTAATTAATATCATTTAGTTTTATATTTTTATTCATATGGGTCTAGTGATAATTATAATTTTTGAATTCACTGGTACTTATTTTGTGAGCATATAGATATTTGTTTGTTAAGAACTTAGTTTTCTTAACCCATTTCTGTCCTGTAGACGAAAAAATAGGAATATTTTTGTTTCCTGTAGTACACATCCCAAATTATATATGATAATTGATTTCATCAAGAATACCCTAGTTGGAACCTTGAAAAAAATATTGTGTTATTGCAATGTTGGACAGAAGTATAACAAAAAATTACTCTGTTGTTTCAGTGGTATATGTCAAGCCTTATTAAAAAAATTCATTAGATTATTAGTGGAAATTTTAAAAATAAGATGAATGTAAAGGAACCTTATAATTTTAATACATAAAGACTGTTTGCAATTGACAAAGTTTTCACTTGTTTTCTTGGGGGTTCCAGCATACTATGAGTCTAAATTAGGCTGTTTTGATGGAATTTGGTTCACTCTTCTGCTTTTCAATATTATTTTTGTATTCAAAGTAATGTAATAGCACTATGCTACTCTTGAAGTCGAGTTGTGGGATCTTTTGGCTGTCTACAATTTGGTGAAGTTTCCTGGAGTTTACTATTGAGATATCCAGAACATTGGCAAACAAACACCAGTACCAATTTTTGCCTCTGGTTTCAACTTTACAGTTAAAGATTTCATTATTGTGTTGATCTATTACTCCCTTCTAGCTGTGGTTGGCGATCTGAGGCTGGGTTAGAGATATTTCCTTTTTTGCTGTTCTTTTCCATTGTTTTACTTGTGCAAGTGGTTTCATCAAACCAATGTTTGTAGCTACAGTCATCCCATAATTTTCCAAATAGGAAAAATACAACCCTTTCTTTTCATTCTTTATATTATGTATTGGATCTGATAATAGACATTTTACAATCCTATGTTTATGAACCCTAACAGCTTGTAAAAGCTTCTCCAATCCAAAACATATAAGAGAAAAGACTTGTCAAAGAATTATTTATAGTTTCTGTTGTTCAAGTGAATCCACAATAGACAGTATTTCGAAACCTTTTCTCCAAACAAAGGGTCATATTCATTTTCAAGGGTATTATAGTGCCTCCCAATATTCTAAAATATATAATATAGTATTCCCGATATTCTATAATGCAATATAAGAATATTCTATTTCAGTATAAGGTTCAGACTGTTATAAATACTATAGTTAGTACTGCAGCTGTTAAATGTTATAGTTATAAAGAGCTGAAGCCAATCACCGTATGTTAAACCTAAACCAGATAGATTTCCCTTTAAACATCTTTGAAGTTCTGATACTAGATGCTTCAGCCCAACAATGCAATAACTTAATATTACTTCTATTGGTTCATATTTATCTATACAATATATAATTGTTCTTTGTATTATAATGGAAATGTGAAAAAAAAAGTCTTAATATAGATTGATGGGAATTTACTAACAGTTGACATTGTTTTATTCATTTAAAATAAGAATTATAAGGATCCTATTAAAACATGCTCTGAAATGAGTATTTGAAAGTGCAGAATAAAGAAAAAAAATGTTTTTTCTTGAAAAATAAAGTAACTGTAAAAATAAGTTTGTTTATGATTAGTAACAACTTACTGATATTAATGTTGTGTTGTCAGGACTTCAGGCAGGAATGGGTTAGTAAAAAAAATTTGATGTAAATTGCTGGAATATTATTATTAGTAATTTTAAGGTTTTCAGGTGAACTTCAAAAGGTAGGTGAAAGAGAGAGTTTTATTTTTCATCTTTATAGTTTTGCATGATAACTGTGGCAAGGTCTAGGTATTTCTTTTCTTCATATTAATTTATAAATTATTTGAAGTGATTGGTACATATCTACATGATGTTATACACTTGTTGATAATGAAGTAAATATGTGGTTTTCACCACAAACATTAATTTTTCCAAGTGTTTATAGAAGTTACAGCAGTTGTTTAAATATACAACTTGTTTACGTATCGACATTTTAATTGATTATGCGAAACTAAGGGTTTTTGGTTCATTCTCTGAATTAAAAACTATTCGAAATCTCGGTTATTATAATATTTTTGAGTCATCTTCCTCCAAGTGTTTGTTGGTTTTGGATATTTCAATTACGAATTTGATTTGGTGAAATTTTCAAAAATATTGAAGAATCTATGGAGTTAAATTTGAAAATGAAACACTGGTAAGTAAATTTGTTATATTTTCTCTCTTGATCAATTTTTTTATTTATTGATTCTGTTGACAGGTTCAGACAATTCAGATGTGGATACCGATGATGAATCAGAGTCGAGCATTAAGGGTGATGTGGAGGAGGACGTTGATGTCAACGAGCTTCTTATGCAAGCTACCGGCTCTCTCATGTTTCCTTGGTCATGTAATAGGTGTGGAGAGGCCTTTCCTACTAGAAAACAGTACCAGGATCACCGTAAAAACTGCTTCGAAGTGCCAATAGACCATCCTTGGAAGTGTGAGCAGTGCCCTAACACCTATAAAAATAAGAAAGATCTCATCCGTCACTTGAACTATTGTGGAAAGGAGCAGCCAAGGCTTGTCTGTGATAGGTGCAATAATTCGTATAAGTATTACAGGGGATTAAAGCGACACCAGCAGTACTGTGGAACTGATGTGAAACCATTAAAGTGTCCTGAATGTGACAAAACGTATAAATATAAGCGAGGTTTACGACGTCATCAAAGAAGATGTGCTATATTTAGAGCACTCAGTTTTCTTCAAGAAAGAGGTGTCAATCCTGTTGTTACTCCTGAATTGAAGCTTGAGAAAGAAAAACGTACAGTTCCATCCATGGCAACTCTGGTTTGTGCTTGTGGGAAAGGTTACAAGTATGAAAGGTCATTTCAAAGGCATCGGACTATTTGTTCAGGTTTTCGGCTCTCAGAACCTTCTCAGTCTACAAATGTTGAATCTGAAGACTCTGAGAAAAGTTAATAATTAAATTGTAAATTTCTGATGGTGTGTTATTATTTTTAATGTGCCTTGTTAATTATATGGTATATTTCTACAAAGAAAGTTTGTTTTGTTTTGTTCAAGTTTTACGTTTGTAACAATAATAATGTTCATAGCATTGTATGTATTTGTAACCCAAAACTCTTTGAATCATTAAAGATTCCTAAACATGCACATAATGGTTATTTCTCACTACTTAATACCATAAGAAAACTAACTTTTGCATTTTTTATCATAAAAATAATAGTATATTTACAATTTATAATATAAAAATAATAGTATATATATAGTGTAAATTAATGCTGGAGTTAATTAATATAACTATTACTGAGGTGAATTATTTTTAGGTGTATTATGTAATTAATAATCAAACATTAAACACCAAAACTGGGCTAAAATTACAAAAAAATCTGAAAGAATAAATTTTCATTGTTTTGAAACGCTTAAACTTGAATTATTTAGAGTTCCACTTAACACTAGCTTTAGTTATTTGTTAATGGAATACCCGTTTTGCTTTTGATTGTTTCTAGTTAATTAAATTAAGTATATTCTCTTAATTTATAAAATAAGACAGTAAAACATGGTAGGAGAAAATATTTTTGAAAAAAAAATTTGATAATTATTTAAATAACTTATTTTTGGAAATGAGATTTTTCTGCCTTGGTATGATTATTTTTCTTTTGGTTGTAATGGTGGTCTTCTTGGACTATTTCTAGCAACAATCTGAATAGGGCATTAGTAATAATGAAATTCATTAAATCTTTGCTGTAGTTTTAATGATATTAGGTAAATATGTTTTTCTATAATTTGAAGAAGGGTCTGGGAATTTATTTTTTCACATTGGAACTCCTCCCTGGAAGAATGGGTATTTTCGTTCTGAATCCATTGGTATTAATAACTTGAAGTAAAAAAAAAAATAATAATAACCTGGTTGTTGCTCCTGACCTGTTTATTCATTCTACATCCCTTTGGTAAAAATAAAACCACTCGCGAGAAAAGGGATAAGTTTTTCTTTTATAGAAACTTGTATTAATTGAAATCCACTGTGTGTGTGTGTGTGTGTGTGTGTGTTTATGAAGGTATATTTTCAAGTTATGAATATTATTATTGTTTGATAATAAATCATAAATTTAAATACTTATTATGATACAAATGTTTACTGTTATTTTTTAAAAATTGATTAATTTTATTGTGAAAAAGTAAATTGTTATTTGGTATATTTTCTTTTACCAAACCTACTTTAAACAGTTGCTATTATTCTTTTAAAAAAATTTAAATGATTTATATGTTTATTATTTTTTACCATCGTATTTTTTTTTTATTATTAGGCTTAGGAATGAATCAGGATGTGCTTATCATTTCATTTGTTTCTTATATTTGAATTGTATACTTAACAATTGACTAGTTTCTTAACTAGTATCATGGTGCAAGTAACTTTTAGTGCCTTTTTCATAAGTATTTTATTTTAATAATGTATTATCTACAAATTAAAAATTAACCTGTATATTTTGTAAATAATTTAGGGGTCATATAATATTTATTTTTATTAATAAAGTATTACATTATAAATAAACTACATTTCTTAATAAATTTGATATATAAATATTTTTTTTTTAACTAATTACCATTCAGTATGATGTTTAGTATTAGGAGTATAATTAAATTATTGTTTATTGTGAAGTTATATTTTGATGAATCTTTTTTGAACTTAAGAAACAATTAACTACCATATTTTCTAAAGGACATGTATCCATAAATATTAAAAAAAAAAAAAAAAAAAGGAAGTACTTTTTTACATTTAAAATTTTATTTGAAAGAACCAAATTGAACCCTACAATCATTTCCTCTCAAAACAACAGAAATCCCTAACTCAAGTAACTGATATTCTCATTAATTTTTTCACCTTACTAAAGAATTTCCCAAAATGGATCTGTACCCTTTTGAAATTGAATTCCTCAATTATTCTTTTTTTTTTGGTCTATTTTTTAAATGTTGCATATAATGATTATGATTATTTGAAGTTAACTACAAAATACATATTAGCACTCATTTTGTATTTTCTAACATATTTCACTTTTACAAATTGTTTATATCTATTTGAAATATGTTATTTTTCAAAATATTATATTATGTTTTCAAGTCATAAAAATTGCTGCTGCCAGTGATTTATCTTTATTTTAAAAATAGTTTTAACATTATCACTTTATTTGTTTTCAACTTTCATATACAATTTTAGTTTACAAATCTTGATCAAATCAGCCCTTAAATTGTTAATACAACAATTTATTAACATCATGTTAATTAGAATTAATACAAATTTAGTTTTCTTGAGTTCTTGTCTACCAGTATTATGTTTCGATAAATATCACATTTATGGTATTGCATTTCAAATGTATTTTTTTTTAATTTTGGTATTATAAGTTGTAAAACTTATAGTTTGGTGGTATTTTTGATTTATTTTAGTATAAAACAGTGTTACTAAAAATTACTTATTTCTAATTGCGTACCTGTTGATGTGATTTTCTTTGGTAGTTTTATTATGTTACTTAAAAGATCATTTATCAGTTTTGTATTTTCAAAAGGGGTTAATTGAAATTAATAAAAAAATAATTGAATGATATTCAGTTTCTGTTTTAGAATATTTTGTAACCATAAAAAATTGTTAATTTCGGTTTTTTTTTTTTTTTATTAAGAGAGGACTTCAAAGTCTCTTACATCTGAATTTAATTGTGTTGTGCTAACCTGATTGAATTGTTACTTTCTTTATTTTTTATTTCAGTAGCGAAATTTAATATTGGCTCAGTGGAAATTTATAACTAACATGATCAGATAAAAAAAAAAAAAGAAAAAACAAGTTTGAATTTTTTAAATTTCAGAACTTATTGAGTGTTAATAATTAATTAATAATATCTAAAGATAATTTGCAGATGAACTTTCAAAATATCTTAGTATTGAATAGATTACCCCTGATATTATTTGCTCTGAATCCAATACTTAAAACATGATAGGTATGCTTATTTTTAAAATACTATATAAGAAAATGTATATTAGGGTCTTTATATTATTGTTTATATTAGTCAAATAAAATCAAATAAGTAACAGTTTAATTTTATTGGTTTAATGTTATTGAAAAAGTAATTTAGTTTGGTTTATTTCCACCATTAAAAATAAAACAAATTAATTATTTTATTTCTGATAAATTTTTTTTTCCTTGTAACGTTATGTGAGTTTCATAATTAGGCTTTCCACCATGTTAAATTATAATTTTTCAACATTTAATGTAGTTATATTCCTAATGTTTTATGCTTTTCATTATAATGATGTTATTAGACATTCTTGTTTGTATTGAACATCAATTATGTTTTTTTTTTTCCTTGTTTAGAATTATGTATATATTTAATGGTCTCTGAGTGATAATCATTATTTGGCATCTTTGAAGTGATTGTATTGTGAAAAAACCAAAGAATAATACTAAAAGTAAATATTTGTATTTTAGGTTATTACTGTTTTATTTATATAACAAAGTTGAAGATAAGAAAGATAAATGTCTTTGAAATTGGCTAAATAAATGTTTATATCATGAAATTGTTGTTCATTTGTCCTGTCTACCTTAACTTGACATTTTCTTACCATTATAAAACTAGTATACGAAGGGTGAAAGGTCCACTTAGATTGAGTTGCAGTAAAACTTACATGGTTGTTGTAGTATGTTTTAAACAGTATAAAATCATGATTTCGAAATAAAGTGGATACCATATAAATCCAAGATTAGTAGAAGTAACAAGTTACCTGGAAATTACAAATTTCTAAAAATGACTACTTCCCTCTCTATCCACTAGCATTAACCATGTCAAACATATTTATCATGGGACTGAGAAAAGTATATAATTTTTAGTTCTGTGACTATATCAGACATTTTGTTTTAACTTTTTCCTAGTTTATCTTCAAATTTATTTTGACATAATTGACATGGTTACAGAAATCATTTTATAATTTTTATAAACCCCATGATGACTCAACTGTTTCTTCTTCCATTTTTAATCTGTGTTTGCTAAGAATCCACAGCTTGTTTAGCCAGCTCGACCCAGGTACTCTTCTGCTGCTGTGCACCACGTCTCTCTGGGTCTCTCTGTCTAGGAATTCTATTACAGAGCTTTTTTCGATGGCTTCTGGTTTTGTCAAAGTGTGTCCTTTCCACTTTTATTTCCTCATATTTATTACGAGATGGATAGGATGCTTCTCTGTGGTAGTTTTCTTCATTTGATATCTTTTCAGATTCAAATCCCCAGGTTTATTCGCAAGCAGTAGTTAATGAAGATCTGACCATAGAGCAGAACTGACTTCACGCTGCTGTTAAAAAGCCTTAGTGAGAGTTTATTGTTCTTCCATGTTACCACACCACTCATTCACTGGCATTTCTTTTGTTTTACCGATCTTTTGTTAATCCTCAATTCATTCTCTCAAACTCCACTCTTTCCTCATACTAGCTAAGTTCTCATGATGGTGATGAGAACCACAATGAAGAAGATTGGAGAAAGCACACATCCTTGCTTTAAACCAGTATCTATTGCAATTGGGCTCAATGGAATTCCATGATTGATAACATGGAATTTGTATCCTTTATAAGATCTCCTTATAAGGTTGATTATATTTTTAGGGATACCATACTTATTTAGGATCATCCACATGATGTCCTGGTTCAGTTATTTTTTTAGAATCGATGAACACCATGAATAGAGAGTCTTGCCACTCCAGACCCTGCACCAGGATAATCATAAACTTGTCTATAAGATTGGTGTAACTACAGCTCCCTAAAACTGACCTGCTCCTTCCTCTATTAAGTCCCCAGAGCTAGTTGAATTATTTTGAGGATAATTCAAATTAAAAACACTAAAAGCTCCTTAAAAGACGGAAAATTCCTGTAAAAATACAATCGGAAGATTCTAATCACAAAACCTTAGTTTCTAAACTAGGGGCAAAATACTCACCAGTCAATGTTTGCCAAAACGTTATATGAGTTGAAAATCTCACTATCACATAAATGCAGAACAAAATGTAAAACATTTCACATCAATAATTAAAAAAACCACCAGCCAGAGAAGGCTCGCCACTCCATAACATCCAAACGGATATCATGGAACTGGGAAATGACATAACACAAAACTGTACTCAACAATCAAAACTTCAGCAGTGTTACCACCCATTTCCTTTTGTTCACCTTGAAGTTAAGTGCTGTTTGTGGACTGTTTATGGGAGATGTGCTTCATTTTGTTCTGTGTATGTGATTCTCCATTATGATGATGCCTGGAATTGGTGAAACGTCGACTGATCAGTTATTGTCGGTACTTAAAACATTACAGTGGGGATCTTCCAATTAAACAGCTTAGAGCAAGAATGTGACTAACCCGCCCTCAATGTCTCATGTTAAAGCTTGTCGTAATGTTTCTTGAAAACATTTACTTATAGTGAATTGAGCAGTATTTTAAAAAAGTTTCTTATATCAAGCTACAATTTAACGCTGACCAAAACTAGAAATAGGCGTGATACAAAAATTGGAATTTTGTTCTAAGTGCTCCTTGCATTCTGTATAATGTTATTTATTTTATCAGTTTATCTAACTCCATGATTGCAACATGCATACCTATAATATGGAATATTAACTATTTTAAACACTAAATAAGAATTGTGGAGTTTTTCGAAATTCTTCTACTGAATTTCATCATGTGGCTTATTGTATTCTTTCCCCAAGTCTTTCAGTTATAGGATTTGATTTGTTCCTGAGTTCCATTCCTCCTGTAGACCAAACCTCGTCATATATTATCTAATTTCTTAATTCCATTCTTCTTAGCCTCATCTTGACTTCTTTAAATTGTTCACCTCTACATTTCACTTGGGAATCTTATCTGACATTCTTTTCAAACTCCAAACCTCTATTTAGAGTCTTTTATACCTCCCTCATCTGAAATGCATTTTTTTGTTTCCATCTATGACTATAAATTTACTTTTAATGATTCTTCCACGGAAAGCCATCCCATTCTTCACCTACATACATAACGCCGTACTCCATTCAATATATTTTCCTGACCCCTGGAAATTGTCTATTGTTAAAATGATTCCCAAACCCCAAAAGCCACTAGAATACCCATCATCCTATCACCCTATCTCTCTATTACCGATCATGGGCAAAATCCTCGAAAAACTCATTTTGAAACGACTATACCCCATCCTAGATTCCAATCATATAATCCCTGATCACCAGTTTGGATTCCAAACATCTCACTCCGCTATCCAGCAATGTCATCGTGCGGTGGACGTTGTCTTGTCTTCTTTGGAGCGCGGAATGTACTGCGCGGGAGTCTTTTTCTATGTAGAGCAGGCTTTTGATCGAGTCTGGCACCCAGGACGGCTTTACAAACTCTGTAAATTCCTACCTCCTACATACTTTCTCATTATCTGTTCCTTTCTCATTAATAGATTATTCCAAGTAAATCATAATGGTTCCTATTCATCCCTCTATTCTCAGTCTGCTGGTGTTCCTGAAGGTAGTATCCTCTACACTGTCTATACAGCTGACATCCCAACCAATCCTAACACTATCCTCACCTCATAAGCTGATGACACTTGTGTGCTCTCTGTTAATAGTAACCCTTTAATTGCATCCCAAACTCTCCAATCCCATATCACAGCCCTCAAAGAATGGTGTCCTAATTGGTGGATTTATTGAAATCCCATCAAATCACCTTTATCCTTCATCATAAACTGCCCTACAGTCTCCTTTAATAATGTTGATCTTACCCCTGTCGAACAGATCCGCTACCTTGGACTACATCTGGACAAACAAGTAACCTGGAATCCTCACAAAAGACTGAAAAGACAGGAAACTGCCCATCCACTTTGACTATTACAGCACTTACTAGACAAACGGTCTGAACTTCCTGAAAAAAGACTGATCTACATGACTATAATTAGGCCAATCTGGATATATTGAGTTAAGCTTTGGGGCTTCACCAAACCTTCAGATTCCTGTCTTTCCCAATCCTTACAATCCAAAATCCTTCATAAAATCCTCAATGCTCCTTACTTTGTCATTAATAAAATCATGTATAAAGACCTTATTAATGTTCCCTATGTAATCGATCTAGTCTGAACCAGATATCATTACTTCCATTATGAAGTCCCTAACCACCTAAACCCACTAGTTTCTAACCTTGCATCCTCTTCCATTCTCGACAATACTCTGAGGTGCCTGAAAAAAAGATGGCCACGAGACCTCCCAGTATAAAAACGTCATTAAAGTGCTACCAATGGGTAGTTCTCTACACACCTGTTTCCTTCCATCATAACTGAGATCAAATTTACTGAATGTATTATAATGTACGGTTGTAAATTTCAATAACTATATTTAAAAAAAAAAAACTTTTAATGATATATATTTGTTGATTATTAAATTGCACCCTTGTATGTTTTTACCATGAGGGAAGGGAAGATTCAATGTTTATTATTTATTCGTGGAAACAAAATTAATGGCATCCATAAAAAAAAAAGAAAGATACTAGTCTTCTCTCAGAGGTATTTGTTTCAAGAAATATTGATTATATTATTTGAACCTTAACTCATAATTTTACTTTTCATATACTTTAAAGCTAACTGTTATTTCTTCTAACCTTACCATTAAGATGTTGAAACATATTCATTTGTATCCATATTAGCAGTTTAGATTGTTGATTCAGATTGTGTTACAGTAATTTAAAAAGTAGAAATCAAGTGTTTATTTGAACAATTCATTCATTGAGAGCATAAGCATAATCACTTCCTACTAAACAACATTTTTCATTGCTGTGGAACAGAAAAATTAGTGCCTCCAGTTTTACTGGATTTTATCTGTTATAATAAAAAAAAAAAATACTTAATTTTCTAATTTTGTAACTATAAATGGAAGGGATTTTATACATTTATAACAATCTGTCATAATTATTTGAAAGATGTCAGGCATAATTTAATTATTATATAAATTATTCTTCATAGCTAGTTTGAATATGGTAGTTGATGGTGGACTAATTTCTACCTTTCTTGTGTGACTAATGTAGTTGAAGTTAGAGCATTTAATCCAATAAAGGACAATATTTATAGTTTCAATAAAATAAATTGTATCCAATTCAAGTATCAAAATACTCTTTATTTCTTTAAAAGTCCAATGTTTCACCATTATTATACTTTGTTATCACAAATTGTTGTGATAACAAAGTATAATAGTGGTAAATTGATTATAATTAAAAGTTTTAATATAAATGTGAAGAGTGGCAAAATAGGGTAATTTTGACTGAAATTGGTGACCTGGGCAGAATAGCCTGCAAAAAGTTTTTAAATTATTGATGTAGTTAAAATTTGTCTTTAAGATTGTCCTTGAGGATGGCCAAACCTTGGACTTTTAACGAAATAAAGTGTTTTGAGGCTTAAAGTAGATACAATTTATTTTATTTAATCAATAATAACTAGTCTCAAGAAATTCAAAAGATTATATATAGAGACAATATTTATTTTGCACTATAACATAATACGAATTCGATTATAGTTTGATATTTTTCATATCACAAAGGCAAGTGACAGCTTGGACAAAAAGGGTATAGGATAACACTCTTGAGTAAAAATTATTAAATTATTACGTTTATTAAAAAAGTTAATAGTTTTTTAATTTTATTTATTTTTTAGAAAATAGTTATTAGTTAGAGTAAATAATTATTCGTACATTTAGATTTCGTGAAAAGTAAGGTTTGATAATATGGAGAGTATTATGGGATTGATATTTGAGTTATTCATGCACTGGGACTGAATGTTTTCTACCTGTATCTTTTTTGTTGTCCATTTATCCGGTTTTAAAGTTTTTTTACTATACATTTTACTGTTGATAGAGACAATCCCAACATTCTGATATTGGAGGCAAGAGGTGTGTCATCCGACCTTACAAATGTGATTGCGGCTCTCCTAACCACAAATAAAA
>NW_027109100.1:873463-896565 GCF_000696795.3 Halyomorpha halys
GGGCGAACGCCCTGAAACTTAATATCAATTACGCACCCCTGTGTTCATTTTCAGTTTTAGAACCCCAGAAAACATATAGATCAGCCAAAATTATTTAATCAAATTTTCAAAAGTTCCTTTTTTAGACCTGTGCCATTTTATCCACTGTACATAGAATGCAAAATATACTTTCAAATGCCTAACACCTTCCTCTGCAAGGCAAGTTGTAGACCTAATTGATTATGTTTTCTCTAGGTTACACACATGTATAGGGGAACCAGTCAAAGTGTATTTGACCCACCACTATCATTATTCCAAGTTTCCTGCGCATTATGGGACTCAGACATTGTCTGCAATTTCATAACTTGATTTATTGTCATGCTTCAAAACTATGGAATAATAATTTACTATCATAAATATTTTAATAAACACTATGGTTTTTACTACAACTGTGGATATAAACAGTTCTTTATTGAAGAATGAATGTTACCGTTAATAGTTGAGTTGGATTATACTAAGAATTTAATCAATAAGATGGTGAACCTTAATGTTCAGTAAAGCTCTCTGAATAGGTTTAATTTATTATTACTTTAATTATGGAGAGGAGTTTTGGCCCACGAAGTGCTCTTCTGTAACAAAAGCTGCTAAAATTTCTTAAACATCAATGCTTAAAAAACAAGTAGCTGTTATCTAACATGAAAATGAAAAGTTGAGCCGAACTCCAACTTGAGAACACCAATTTAGTACTTCATTATTCAACTCACCAATTACCCCCATTAAATGAACTATCCATTAAAAAGAATAGAATGAATACCTAATCATCTAAATTACTGATAAACTAAAAATATTGTACCCTAATTATTGATAAACTAACGATATTGTACCCTAATTTCAGCCTTACTTACTCTATTTAAATCATGTCATTTTATCAACAGATCATTTTATGCTTATATAGTCCACAACTTTTATTCATATTACTCATTCATTTGTTATTAAGTAAGTTTCCTGCACATTGTAGCTCTCTCCAGTCCAGAAAACAAATGATATAGTTTGGATGTAGACGTAGTTGAAAATCAAGAATCATTAAGGACAATGTTAGTTAGCATATTCTTTTAGTTAAAAGAAAATCTCATTAGGTCTGTTAGAAATTCTTCAGATTGATCTCTTTGAACACACACTACATGATCATTGAAATTATATAACTCCCTATTTCATTCAAGAGGAGTTTAGTCGAATCTGTATAGAGTAGAAATATTCTATAATCCAAAGGCGAAATCCAAATGAATAGTTATATTGTTTCTTAGTATACAGTTTGGATTGTTGAGTTTTGAAGAAGAATTATCTGAAGGATGGACTCTGTGACACTCAACCCCCCCACTATATGGGGGTGCCTTGGATTTACTTTTAGGGTTTACTCTTTTAGTTGATTTCTATTGGAAGAGGACTAAGAGGTTGGAATAGGACTAGCACTGATTTCCTACTCCTCTCGAGTGAGAATGACCTATGACCATTTCTTAGGATTTAGCTAGACAGTTACAGTGAATCAAAAATACCCTAGTCATTTAGTCATTTGACCCTGTGTGCTCTATGATTAAATTTTAATAATATTAAACCTTATATGTGAAAAAATTATTAATTTTCAAAACTGTTAATCCCAGTTTTGTCCTTTTTTTGGTATGAAGCCTTTTTTATTTATATACTTTTTTATTAGTTCATAAGGGTTCTGATCTACATAAAAGATTGCAGGCCTTTATTTATCCACTATTGCCAAATGATAAAAATTTTAAAGAAATTTTCTGAGTTCTATGTGATTATTTCCACGAGTCTAAAAATAATGACAGTGAAGCCATTAAGTTCTGATAACCAAATGAAACAGTTTTCATTTATGTAATTGATTTAGAAGCCATATAAGGAGTACTAAGGATTTTAGAGATTTTACATTTTTAATAGTAACCAAATACTTCACTTGCTAGTTATAATGTTTGTTTTTGTAGAAACTTGAACGATATATAGGATTTTAATCGATATCTTCACACTTTTGTCGATTGTTTCTAAACAACATTAAAATCACGCACTTAACATCTGTTGATTGATCAATTAAAATTTTGTAACAAAAATTAGCTATATCATTTGACATACTGTGAATTTAATGTTTAGCTTGATCACTCACTCATCATTCAATTTATGGCTGAGTTCCTTGATAATAAAGCCCGAGATGCTATTGTCATTAAAACTATTGAAATTTTCATATGATCTTCAAATTTCTCAAAATTTAGAGGCTACAAGGCTACTTCTTCAGAAATGTTCCATTTAGTTTAGGTTATCTTTCAGTCTCAGTTATATATCAAGATTGTGTATTGTATATACCAATAAGTGACATCAATGGAGAAATAGCTTTTTTTTTTTTTACCATGAATGGATCAATAGTTTTGTTGTTAGCTTACACTTCAAGAATCTTTTTCACTTCCACCTTTTAATATTATTGAGGTGTAGATAGTTGACCGTAGATTAATGATTGGAGAAGTTTTTCGGGGGGGAGGGGTGCGGTCAGCAAAGAACAACATAAATAAACAAAACCATATTTATTTATTTTATGCCGACGTTTCGACCTGAGTTTCAGGTCTTCATCAGGGCTATAGAACAATAGAGATAACAACATTTAGAGAAACATAAAATTGAAAATGAATAGTATACAAACAAATTTGGAATTATACAAATTATTGAATTGAATCATAAATGATAAAAAACAAAATTCAATTTAAAATAAAATTCAATTATCAGTTATCAATTTTTTATCATCTTATATCTTTTTGTATCAAAAGATTAAAAAGAAAGATTTTATAGCACAAAATCTTAGATTACTAAAATCATTAATCAGTGTAGGCTCTAAGGGTAATTTTATTGGAACATTTATGTACCCATTTGCAAATAATATGCAAGCATTCTGAGATAATTCCATCAATGGCTTGATTTAGTCAGCATTAGAGCAAAGGCTTTGGTTCTTTGTAAGATAGCCAAGAATAGTTATTGATATGAGATTTTTTTCTATTGGTAGTAATGTAAAATTGGCTGAGACACCAGCAACTTATAAACAGGTTTCTATTTACATATGGCTACTATCGTTTTAAACATATATTTTTTTACATATAATTATAATAGTTATAAACTATTTGTTCTTTTTTTGACTGCAACCCTGACCATCTTCTTATATTTAAGTTTTACGGTCAACTATATACATATATATTTTTTTAGAATTTATTTCATTGATATTTATTTCTGTATTAAAATGCAATGAGGGAAAATGCTGTCTGATTTGTATGAAATGCTTGTGGGTAGTGAAAAAAACTGCACATTAGTTACTATCTAATAAAAGTTTTATGTTTGAAAGTGCCCTAAATGAAAACGGCCCCAAATCTTCTTTTCAGGCACCTCAATGGGTTATCAGGAATCAATTGGAAAGGACTTCACATACCTTGACATGGTCATAAGTAGATTTGGAAATCTCAATCAGTATTTCTATAGCTGATTCTGTCTATCTGTTATTCTGTTATTGGAAAAAAAGATGTGGGACAAGATGTACAACTCCACTTATTGAAGCTTGTTTTTCTATCTGAACTTCTCGATGGAGCGAAGAGCTGGATTCTGAATAAGAGACCTCTTAAGCCATATTGTTGTCTCTGAAATGAAATTTCTTTGGAGAATTGCAGGGAAAACATGGAGGGGCTGTATCCATAATTTAAGGATTTAGAAGGAGCTGAATGTATGCCAGGTGACGCTAACTCTGGAGAAGGAGCTGTTGAAGAGATATGGAGATTTCTGCCCCATGGATCATCATAGAGACCTGATAAAAATCATGGAAGTGAGACATATAAGGTGATCTAATGATATTTCACCCATTAATATAGGAATTAATAAGGAAAACCGGAGAGTAGACATTGTCAAGGACAAAAATGCATGACACCAATGGCTAGAAGCACACCCATACTGAAGACAAATGGATGGAAGATAAGGAAGAAGGATTGAAAAGTATAGTTAAAAGCTAATGGGTCTGTGGGTATGAAATTCATGGTATGGAAGAAGGATAAATAGCGCGAACCCAATAGGACCTCAAAAAAAGAAGTCCTACTTCTGTGGAGGCCTACTTGCTGTCACAAGATTTTTTTTTTTTTTCTGCCAAGACTCCCATTGGAGTCCTATACTGCCTAACCATGGTTGGGGGTCAAAGTTCTTCATTTTGTGGGACCGCCACTCAATGAAAAAAGTCAACGTCCCAGGCCGGATTCGAACCGGCACCGCCAATAGACATCAAATTGGTAAGACTGTGTCTTAACCGCTGAGCTATGGGCGGCCCGACAAGATGTTACACATGTGCTTAACATCCCTCTACTACAAACACTCATTGCCAAGGCAGGGTTGTACTTATAGATAGCATTGGAATTAATATAATGATAAAAAGTTTCTGAATAATGAATGACATATAAGAAAGGCATTTGAATTAAAATATTTGATCCTGCTTGAGAATATTTAAGAAAATTATGATTAAGAATATCAAGATACAAATTAAAAATGATAAAACATCTGGATTTTATTTTATGTTTTTAAATGGTAAATAAGTTTGACATTAAAAGAGGAGTGAATGATTACATTTTTGGAAAAAATATTTATGGGTCTTCCCTTTTTTATTTTAATATTAAAGTTTTCAATTAGGGTTTGTAAATTTTCATTTTATAGTGTTTCAATTTCTGCTTTGTGTTCCTTAATCAATTTATGAATATTTTTCCTGTAACATTTTCCTCGTTTTTCATTTTTCTTTCTGTTAATAAAATTAATTTATTTATGTTAATTAGTTGTTTGAGATGGAATTTTAAAATTGTATTCATTTTTTTTATATCATTACAAAAGTTTTCTTGGTCCTCTTGATCCTGTAACCAATGTAGGAAGGTAGAATATAGGAACGATATTTGATTGCAAGAAAAGCAGAACTGGTTTATGATGTAAGAAAGGACATCCTTGAATTTAGTTGTAGTTTGTTTGGGGGCAGATTTATTGATATTGAAGAAAATCTGGAAGTTTATTGAGACATGTTACTTATAATGTATGGTTCATTTTATTTCTATCTTTTCAGTCATCTTTCTTGGTAGCAGTATAATGAATTTGAAATATTTTTTTTTTATATTTGTTGTAACCCTTTATGGAAAACAAAACAAAGGATAGATTGTTGGCATCGGAGTTTGAATATTTAACACACCCATTTTTGGTATTTAGCGTTGTCATTTCCTCCAATGATATAGTGAGGTTGGAGAGATTAGAACATGAAATAATGATTAATAAAATGGAAGTTACTCGATAGTTTACAGCTTAGAATGTTGAACGAAGGAATAGTTATTACATAGGTGTATAGAATAACATCAGTTATAGTGTAAAAATTAGGAAATTGGGTAAGAATTTTTTAATAATCATACTTTATTTATTCTGGGACGTTTATCTTTAGAATAATACAGAGAAGTAGAGAGATGTGGGCTGAGGACCCTCAAAGATACTTAAACAAAAATACAAAGAAATATGAATATTCATTATAAAAAATAATTACAAGTTAATTATAGGATAGGATAATGAACAATCTGTCGAAAGAGTGGTTCAGTGGGGCCTTGTGTATAAATTTGAAGACCGGCAATGGGTGTTGTGGTAATGAATTGAGGATTTGAATTGAAGGAGCTCGGAGATGTATGAAGGATGGCGGGATTGGATGACTTGGAAGATGAAGGATGCCAGGAAATACTCACGATAGTAGGAGGGATAAAACCACTTCAACTCAGCATAAAAACGGGAAACAGAGGCATCCCTTGGAATCCTGAAGATGAATCATACACAGAAATTTATCAAACGTTTTAATTTCGAGATCCTCAGAGACACCCCCATATAACATACAGCAAAGTAGGAAAATATTAGGGAAGTGAATATGTGCCTATGGGTTTCAAATGGAAATAGGTGGCAGAGGTAATTTAGACATATTAAAGTGGAAAAGGTACGGCAGGAGATATTGGATACATGGTTTTTCCAGGAAAGCGTTTGATCAAAGGTTATTCCCAGGTTTTTGATGGTGGGATAAAATTTTATGGGACTATCATGTAGGAACAGAGTTAAAAATTTGTGGATAAAGAAGCAAGAGTCTCCATCCAAAGATTTAGATGTTTTAGTGCTATCATTTTGTTTATTTGTACTGTGGATTTTTTGAAGTGTTGTATTTATCCTAGCAATTTTTTGAAAATTGGCCTCATCGTTGCCGCTATTTGGTCAATGGAGATCACTTTCTTTATAAATGATGATACAAAAGTTGCTAATTGTTTACTAGTCAGATATTGTTTACTAATATAATGAATAAAAATTATGTTAGTAAACAGACTTTCTCATTTAATATGTCCATATAAAGCCAGGGTTGCTTCCTAGAGGTTAAATTAAGCACACCAACTTTGATCACTTTTCCAAATGTTTTTGTATTTTTCAGTGGTCCATTGATTCCAGGTTTTGGTGAACTGAAACAGTCTAAGCTCAGAGGATATGTGATGACACCACTTTTGGCCATCTTGAACTTAATAAAGCTTGAACAATCTTAAGAAAATTGTGTTTACAAAACATTTTTACAAAATTAATCATTTGTTGGTTACTTTCCGTAAATAGATAAAGATCTAAAGTCAATAAACAACATACAACTTATGAAATAAAGCAGTATAATGAACTTGAAATAAACTTTGTTTGTTGTAATATTTGTTGTAAATTGTTCTCAAATAAGTTAAGTAAATATATATGATTTAAATCTCCTTTTCCTGAATTGTGTTTCTTTTTTCTAGATTATGATTTGCTTTGTTGCCAGGTTTCAATCATTTTTATGGTGGAAGCTTTTCTTATTATGGCTAACCATTTAGTCTTAACATATTCAAGCTCTAATGTGGCTGCTTCTTTTTCATTTAAAGAAATTAAAAATTTTGCTTTGAGCCTTCACTGAATAATCTCCAGTATTCCTTTCCATTAATAAACTTTGCCTTTCAGTTTGATCAATTAAATTGGTCTTATAGGTAAAATTAATTCAAATACTCATTAAAGGGTATGAATATGTTTTAGTATTTTCACAAACACATCTCCATGGCAAGAAGTATGAATGTGATGTCTGCTACAGGCAATACAAGCTGAAGCAGGGATTGGTACAACATAAGAAATATGAATGTGGAAAGGAACCACAGTTTCAATGCCCCCACTGCCCATACAGAGCCAGATATCGTTGGCTTCTTAAGCTTCATTACAGTAATAAACATTATGTTAGTAAACAGAGTTCTCGTTTGTATCTTGGAGGCAACTAACCTTTAAATTCTGTATTTCACATTTCAGTATGTACTATATTGTTTAAAATTTGAAGTTTATCTATTTTTTTTTTCATTCCTTTATGCTATAGTGATTTAGAATGATTATGCTTTTTTATGTTTGTTTTATATTTTTGTAATCATTATAACTTCCTATAAGTAGGACCTAGATAATCCAGATGGTTGTTACTTTGGACAAATTGGTAACCTGAATGTGGTGACACTAGTACTTCTTTTCTTATTCCTTTAGAATGATTCAGGTTCATTTATATTATCTTGTATTTGAAGTTAGCCTGGAAAAAACTTATTTAAATAAATGTAAAAAATTAGGTTTACATGAATACAATAAAATTCACTAAACTATGTATTTGAAAATAGAAGATTAAAAGTAAATATGTCAGTGTATATTTATTTGTAAATCAATAATAGACTATATACTCCATAATTCAGAAATCTGTCTATCAAAAATTTTCCTAGTTTATCAAGGTCCTTCTGTATATTAATAATCATTTACAGGAACCAATATTATAGGTGTAATGGCACTTCAAAATAGTTCAACCTGATTGCTAATTTACTGCCTCCGATTATTATTAGACCTTTGAATATCATTATAAATATTTCTAAGGGTTTGATTTACCATTTCTATTTGATACAATGCCTTTGAAGAAACAGGATTATAGAAAATGTTAATACTGTTTCTTGTCCAATCTACAACGGACATCATTAAATAATTACAGTTCATTCAGTTATTTTATAAATAAAAAAGTTTCTGTTATACGTTTTGTGTTTATATTTCATTATTAAAGAATGAATTTGAGTTTCTCAAAGATTTTCTTGTAGAAAAACTTATTTTGAAAATTAAATTACTAGTTTAACAAACAATATAATTAAAGCTAATCAATTTCCAGATTTCAGTGCCAGACCAGTATTTGTCACTCACTGATATTTATTGTTGTTTATAAAATTGTTAATTTTTAAATATTTTTATTTGATGTTAGATTAGAATATGAATGTTTTATTATATTAAACATGATTTTTGTTATTTCTTCTAAATTAATCTTTATCTCAATAATAATCCTGTTGTATTGTTATGTTTCAACAAGACAGTGTGCGCTATACAATATATTCATTTAATCTAGGAGATGATAGGTGGTGGATTAGTAAAAAATAATACATTAAATAATAAGTAATTCATTAATTAATCAGAACAAAGTTCTTTCTGTGTTTTATTTTAGACTGCACCTCACAGCTAACATCTTCTAGTTTCATTTAATCTGGAATAAACTATTTCTTCATATTTATTTAGTATATTTATATAAATTTATTCTGTAATAATATGTAGGTCAGTTCAAAATAATTATTGCTAAATTATATCAAGTAACCCAATGTTTGCCATTGTAGTTGAAGCTTTAATATTTTTTTTTTTTGGAAATTTAGCTGATAGATAATATATCATCGATAATCTATGAATAGTCAGAAATATTAAGCAAGTTGAGCTGTTTAACTAAAACAATTACAGATGGCTCTCTAACAGCTGGTTTAGCTTAAGGGTTGAATGATGTTAGCACCTAAATAAGACAAAGTTAAAAATTAACTGAAAGTTAACAGTCCACCTCTACGTTTCAACTGATGGCTGTTTTGTTTCAAGAGCATTATTGAAAATAGTTGGTGTTATTACTACCATTTTACATTTCTCTAACCTATAGGGCTTCAACCTATCATAGTTAAAGGATTTTGGTCTGAGTTCATTTGGAACTAAGCCATACTGAGAGGTCATAAATGGAATTTGAATTTGTGATCTCAACATTACTTTTACCTTGCCCTAGCCTTTCGGTCACTCTGACCACCGAATTTTAACATTTTAAAGAAAATAGCATTGCTCTAATACCTTTGTTAATTCATCCCATGATAAGTATAAACTTAATGATTGTTCACTTTATAAGATATCTCAACTGTAATGAAAAATAAATTTATATATAGTTTTCTCTACTGAATTGTATACAATTTGAAAAGTAAATGTTCTTTTTCAGCTATTGTTCTGTTTTTATATATTGTATTTTCCCTCTTTTTTGTGTAAATATTTTTCTGCCAAATCTATAATGACAGACTATATTTGTGTTTTATTACTTTTCTCCTATGACGTACCTTGATTTTTTTTAGTTTTAGATAACATGTACCCCTAAAATTACTACTTTATTTAGTGATTATATTTTTGTATTTACATAATACAAATATTTACATTTTTCAAAATAAATGCATATTTTTTACATACATTGATGAAAAACTATATGAAAGTTTGATTATTTTCCTCTTAATAAATAACCTATTGCATTTTATTATTATTTTGAATATGATATGTGAATTTAATAAAGATTTATTGAACAGTTGTGTTTCGGCTTGAAAAGTTGAGTTCGCTTTGTGATTTGTTAAGTAGTTAACTAAAGTTCAGGACCAGTTGATGTCCTTTTGTGCTCTAACATTTATTTTAATAACTAATTAACAAAATTCTATTAAAAAGTTCCCAAACTCTGTTTTAATAATAAAGATTGATGAAAAGTTTTTTTAATGTTAAGGGTTTCAAAAAATAATGACTCCATATTTTACAAAGACAAACATACTCTGTGTATGTTACAGTTAAGAAAATTTTCCAATTGTATCATTTTATATTTTGCCATCACCATTTTATAAAACATTATGTTTCACTCATTATCAGTTTTTAATTGTTTTTTATTTATTATATAATGTATAATTTAAGCCAGTAGTCTATTTAACCTTTTGTTTTCTTATCAATGATTGTTCTCAACTTGCATTGCATCTTTTTTTTTTTCCTAATCCTATCAGACTTTTTTATCTGAGATATTTAGGTTATGAAGATGGTTCATAATTTACCAACTACTAACATTTAATTTTGTATTTTCAGGTAATTTAGGAGATATTGTCAATAAACTTAAAGGAAATGATGACAAATATTATTGTAACAAATGTCCTAGAATCTATCAGTCCAGATCAGGCCTTTATAATCATATTAAAAATGAATGTGGTAAGGAGCCGCAGTTTCCATGTCCACATTGTAATTATTGTGGAAAATATAAAGGAAGTTTAAAAAAACATATCTTTCTACAACACTTACGTAATAAAATGGATGGCATTTAGTTTTCTACTATTTATGTATTGACATAAAACTATGTAAACTAATCATTTACTTTACATGTTTTTATTGCTAAATTCACACTTAATAATTGAATTTTAATATATCCTAAAATAAGGATTTAGTTTTGTTAAATGTTTATATTATAGTAAATAAATAGTGATAAATGTATAATACTCTTTTTATATAATACTCTTTTAGTTATAAAATCGCTAAATAATTTTCATTGTAAAATGAATTAATTATATGTTATTTAATTAATTCATCATAAATTATATTTGATTAATTTATCTAAAGTACTGCATTTTAATTTTGATTTGTAGTGTAGTTTATTTATTCACATCCCTCTCCTTTCTTTTTCTTTCTCTATGTTGGTTAGTGTTGGAAAATTAAGTGGACTGATCTTATTTGCTTTTGCAAGTAGATTCTTTTTTCTTTCGCTGCTCTTTTGGTACACCAATTTTTTTTTCTCAAAAACTCTATGTTATAATATCCTTAAAATCAAGGAGAGAAACACATGCTTTAATTTTGATCTTTAAAATACTACTAATTATTTTGAATTCTGGATAAGGAAGGATAATACCATCAATTACTTATTAAAACCATTCCTAAACTTTCAAGAATTTTTCCCAACATATAATTTATGTTCTATTTAACTATTATCAACTCAAAATAATAATAATAATTTAACAGGAAGTGCAAATAAAAATAGTGTACAAAAATATTGGTCAAATTGTATTAGGCACAGGTTGGATAGCCTGCAATATTAGGCACAGGTAGGATTGCCTGCAATATTTTTAATGACTTATGTGGATGCTGTGATAAAAAAATTAACATGTCCTTAAGAATGGCCAAAATTGTAGTTGAAGTGACCTATAAAAACTGTTGAGACTATAGGATAAATTTTATTAAAATTGATAAATCAAACCAATCTTAAACAAGAAATTAATATATGTAAATTTAATATTTGTTCTATGGTTCTATTTACTTTAAATACTAGTATACAGGCAACTTATGTCATCAAAGCAGGAAAAATGTCAAGAAAAACAGTGGCCCTCACTAGCTGACAGACATTCCTCTGGAGCAGCCAGGCCTATAGCTCGAGTTTCCTGTTCACTTTCAGCTATTATAATTTCTATTTCTTCCAAAACAGAATACAACTCCGAAATTATGAAACTTCTGCCATTTGGAATTAATTACTAATGGAATAATTGTTGAACTTCTTTATTGATTGATCAGTAGTAGCTGCAACTAAGAACACTGGAGCCTGGAGCTGGGGTGTACCTTTTGAAATATTCTCTTTGTGGGGAAAGTTGTTTTATATAGAGAGCTGAATGGAATCAGATTAAATGATGAATTAAATCATTAAAAATAAAAATAAATTAATTGACATTAAATTTAGAACTTACATAAAATAAAAAAATATATATTGATTTACTCAAATCAAGTTAATAGGATGGGTAAAAGTTATTTATAATTTTTGTGATTAAATATGGTTAAAAAAAATGAGATTTAATTTTGAGAAGAGTTTTTAAATAACTTATTAAGAAAGAATAAAATAAAGAATGATGGGTCAGATGATGCTGTGTTTTAGTATAAAAATGTGACGGGTGAGAATAAGAGAAACAATTCGCACTAAATAAGGTTAGAGATGGCATTGTGTAAGTTGGTCAATAAGGCTACCAGAAAATATTGATGAGAGTAGAAAGGACAGATATTTATGGGACCATGAATTTCAGATGGAAGGAAAGAAACTGAGAGTTTGGCAAATAAAAAGTGTAGACTAGAAGAAAACAGAGTTTAGCTAAATACCAAATTTGACCTTAGGAAATGCTTATGGGAGAGGATGGTGTGGTGGAAAAGAAACAGGAAGACAAAATTTACCTAGTATTGGGCAAAACATTTATTATTTAAGATAAAGAATGCTAATGAAAATAAAAAGACTAGCCAAGAAGGAAACTGAATGTTTGGGCGATTTAAGGAAATGCTTATGGGAAAGGATGTTGTGATGAGGAATAGACATACATTCATATGTAGCAGTACTTCCCGTCACTAAGATTGACCCTCCTCCAGAAGCCTTCAGCTGTTGGTGCAATCAATTACTGTGGCTCTCTATTACCGAAATCGAATTTGGATCCTTGCATCTATTGACACTGAGGTTTCCCATCTAACATTCAGCCGACTAACTCATCTTTTTCAGTTAGTCTCCTATTGGGTGGGTGTCTTAGCATCCATCATCCATACTCATGAATGCCCAGCCCACTGATGTCATTCCTGTTTGATGAACTTAATGTGAATTAAGGTGGGTAAAATTCCACATAATTTCTTCTTAAGATGTATCCTTCTCTAACTGGACCAAAAATTCTTCTATCGAAGATGATTTACTCGTATGGACACATATTCAAAAAGAAGCTGTGAGCATACTAGATTTTAAAGCAAAGAAAGATTGTGTAATACTCTTATTGGGAGGAAACGTTGGTGGCTATCAGCTGAAGCCAATTTTGATCTATTATTTTAAAAATCCTAGAGCTTAGTGGGAATCAACATTACAACTATATTATCATTGGAATTAAACGGTAACTAAACCTTTTTCAAGACTGGCTCAACAACTGTTTCATCCCTGAGAAAAAAAAATATTGCGGTATCGTTAACTTCAAAGTTCATAATTAGAATTTTGGTAAATGCATTTTTTATGCAATAAAAAATATCTCAGAAGGATGGTATGATATAATGACTGAATGTATAAAAGGAATGCATGGTACACACTCTTGAAAAGATAAATAAACAAAATGAATTTCAACGGAGAAGAAGAAATATAAGGTGTGACTAATATGATTGTACAATATCTCAGCAACAACAACAATCTAAAAATTGACCAGAAAGATACAAATTAATTTTTGGAAGATGATACTGAGGAGTTCACAAAGAGGAGTTGATCGAGATCAAAGAAAAAAATACACTAAAAATAAAAATACAAAAAATACACACAATTAGATCAACCTGAAGGCCTATACAAATAATTTATTCAAAAATACATAATTATAGTTTTAATTGATTTTAAAAAAGGAAAGTTAACAAATTTTATTGTTAAAAGTAAGAGTTTTCAGTATTTTTTTTACTTACTCATTTTTGTGGTAAGCTTTAATTCCATCCTTTGTGGAAGGAAATCCTAGCTTTCTGGATAACATATGGGGAAATTTATTTTGCCTCAGATATCCCTGAAGTTGCCATAGTGGATTACCAAGATCTCCATATTTACTTTTCTTTTACTGTATATTTCTTGATGACAACCAACAATAATAATAATAACTGTTCTTGTACTCTTTAAAAATTGCCAATTAAAAAAAAAATATTTTTTTTTTAAAGCAAAAATATAGTTTTATTTCAAACTAATTTTGTGGCATGGTGGCTAAGTGGATTACCAAGATCTGCTCCATATCTACTTTTATTTTACTGTATATTTTTTGCTGAAAAAATAGTAATAATAATTACCGTTCATGTACTCTTTATAAATTGCCAATAAAATAAAAACATATTTTTTTTATAAGCAAAAATAGAGGTTTACTTAAAACTAATTTTGTGGTATATGTTATTTTAGAGACAATTTGGCAAACTGTGAAGAATTTAAAAGGATTTGATGGAAAGTATCATTGTAATGGTTGTCGTAAATCATTTAACAATGCTGAATCTCTCTACACACATAAGAAATATGCTTGTGGTACATCTCCTCAATTTCCCTGCCCTCATTGTTCACACATAGCAAGATATAAGGGACATCTTAAGAAGCACATTATCGCTAAACATTATGAATTTATGGTTTCAAAATATCTCACAAATTCTTAGTTCTAAACTAAGTATAAATATCTCTTTAATGATTTGTATGAACAAAAACCCATAAAATTTCTAAAAGTTGAATTTAATATTGTTTTTCTGTGACGACTATGAAAAAAACATAATTTTCATATTTTTTTTTTTATCTAAAAAATACTTACTCAAAGAACATTTGAAATTTTATAGCTAGCTTAAATTGTATAAACAAGTATTCATATTAATTTTAACTCCATTTCTTAAAAAGTTGGCTAAAAATAAAATTTTACAGCGGCTGCTTCATATATTGATTAATTAAGGTATAAATATTATTTCAGGTAAAATTTGGAAAGCTGTTAAAGCTCTCAAAGCTTTCGATGGAAGATATTATTGTGATAGTTGTGTAAAATCATACAGACAAGCTGAAGGTTTGTATACTCATAAAAAGTATGAATGTGGGAAAGATCCACAGTTTCACTGTCCTCATTGTAATCACAAGGCAAGATATAAAAGTGCTCTAAAGCAGCATATTGTTACTAAGCATTTCAGTATTCCTCTACAGGTTCCAAATAAAGAAGCAACTAATTGACTATTGAAACATATACTTATTTTAAACTATCAAATAGTTTGTTAATTATGAATTTTCATATCTATGGTTTCTATTTTAAAATGTAAAATGTGTATATATTGTTATAAAATAAATGTTACTTATATTTTGTATCCAACTTATTTATGTTGGGAGACATTTAATTTCTACCTTATATATATATTTTTTTCCTAATTAGAGTATATTATTGTCATTTGAACTTTAAATTTTAATGTTTCAATAAAAGAAATATTGTTTTGAAATTCATAAGATTACACATTTTTTTTTTTTAGTCAAATGAATTAATAATTTAATGTTAGTAAAAAAAAATGTATTAATATATTTTCTAAAGCGTTACCTTGGTAGTTGATAATGTGTATTTCTGTTAATAATTCTGTTAAATTTATTGAGTTACTTAAAGTGAGGTTAATGAATATGTTATTTTCATATAATAAAATATTTATTTAATTGTGTTATACAATTTTTTATTCAATAAATATTATATCCATATGCTGATGACACAGTATATTCTGTTGTTATATAGAATATCCTGTCATCTTATCATACAAATGCCATCATACTAATTTTAAGATGTGTTATTTTAGACGTTTGGAAAATTGTGAAGACATTAAAAAGTTCTGATGGAAGATATCATTGTAATGCTTGCCCTCGATCTTATTTACATGTCGGGGGACTCTATAGTCATAAAAAATATGAGTGTGGGAATGATCGACAATTTCAGAGCCCTCATTGTATTTACAAAGCAAGATTAAAAGGTGACCTGAAAAAGCATATCATTGCAAAACATGTTAGCCCGCTTTTATTGGCTTCAGAATAAAAATAAAGTTTTTTCATATCATTTTGAATCATCCATCTACAAACCACTCTTCCTCATGTACTGGTTTTTTGTTGTTTTTTTTTTGTTCCCTGATGTTTTTAAACATTAACTGAATCTGCCTTATGAATATTGGTAGTTGTTCTTGTTTCTTTGGCTTAATCATAAAATTTTTTTATTGTTTAAACTTAGGAAATTTGTAAGAGTTTACAAAGTAAAATAATTTCCCAAATCTCTCTTGTCTTTTTGAATATCTTTTTTGTTTATTCTCAAAGTTCTAGCATTTCAAATTATAAATTCAGAATTAAAAAATTGTAACCATGAAGGTATAGGTTGACGTAATTAAAATATACATTCTTAAAAGTATCTTTGGAAAGAAATATATAAGTATTGTAACTCAAATGTTTGGATAAGCTGAAATAGTTTATTTTATTATGCTGGAAACAAAATGACAGTTTAAAGTATATTTGTATATTCTCCAATTATTTTAAAGTGCATGTTGTTTTTTTATTTCAAGATTTATATATTATTAAATCAGCTCTATAATTATCATAATAAAATTTATGGCAACTGATATATAAATAAATGTTATTGAAATACTATAAAATTTTAATAAACTTGACGTCTAGTTGTATTACAGGACAGGAATTCCAAAAAATCTGAACCAGAAACGTAGTCATTTCATTTGTACTTGATTATGATTTGTATTTAATTTTTTTTTTGTTAGAATAGTTAACTATTTAACTTTTATCTATGGGAGGTATGTCAAACTCAATTAAAATATGGGTCATTTATTTTATGCTAGATGGTAAGATGCACATTATTTACTTATTTTATACTGGTATCTCATCATCTCCTAAATCAATGGTAAAAATATCACATAAAATAAAATGTAATGATTTTAATTAATTATTATTTTTTTTTTTTACTTACATTTTTACTGCAAGGTATGTCTCTACTTGTTAAATGATCCTTGCTCTGTGATACTTTGGTAGCAAAAAATAAATTACAGAAATAACTTAAAGGTAAATATTACTTTTTTTACTTAAATATACTTTAGTAACTGTAGAAATCATTTTACTTTACTATAGAAAGTTGAACATTGATGAAAATACTATTTTTGTACAATTATTTCTGGAATTAAATTAAATGTTTTTTTATTACTTTGAATTAATGAATATAATGGAAAAATGTGGTATAAAACTTAAATATATTGTTTTACTCTTCATTAACAGTAAATAAAAACCATTTAACCTTAAGTATTAATAATCTTTAAATGGTTTATATTAAAAAACAAAATATATACAATGTTGGGAGTATTTAATGTTAAAGAAATATTGCTAAGTAACAGTAAATATAACTATACCTCGTATATATAATGATGTATTAATATATTTATTTTTTTGTTAATGTTATTTCAGGGCAGCATTTTCGGCGTTTTTTTTGTTCAAAGTGTGGTCGCTGCTATAAACGTAAAGAAAGTTTGACACAGCATCTAAAACATGAATGTGGAAAAGAACCTCAATTCCAATGTCCTCATTGTCCACATAAATGTAAAGTCAAATCAAACATGAAGAAACATATAGCTATTAGGCATGCTCATGAAATATTGAAAATTAATGATAGCTTTAAATTTCTGTCATCTATTTAGTTCAGATAAAGGATTGAACATGTTTATTGATAAAACTAGAAAGATACAGCAATTGGTTTCATGTCTCAGTGTTTTATAATTGCTTCTCTTATTATAGTTAATCATAATTTATATAAAACTTCATTTTATAAATTGTCCTAAGTAGATTTTAAGAAAAGCCAAATGTGGTAATTTTTTAATACTAAACAACACATGCATTGATTTTTGGATGCATGGACTTTCCTATGGGATCTTCTCAAGCAACATCGTGTTGATAATACTTCTCCCAATATTTAATAGGCTTCCCCACTCTTAGCTATTATAAATCTCAGTTCTAAGAATTAATTACTGTTCTATTATTAATTGTTTGTACAATAAAATATGTTACTCATTCCTTGTAAACCTGAATAAAGAAAAAATATTTCCTTCCTGTTTATGATTTCTAGTTGTATGCATCAAGTATGAGTTCCATTGTTTATTTTTTTGTTGAGCTTTGTTAAATTTAGATTATTCTTGATTGTCATTTTAATAAAATTATTTACTGATAGTTATAGCTTGCTCATTACTCAAAATCAAGATATCATCTTTCTTTATTCTCAATATGTCATAATTTTAATATTATTAATCTAGTACAGCATTTATTGTCAATTGTTCATTCTATTTATAGTTATCAAAGCTGAATAATTTGTTATTGACCAAAATTCATTAACTTTTAGGTTGTGATGAATAATACAAGTTATTTATGCATTTTTAACACATTTACTCCTATCATTCAAAACACCAAGTAAATTTAATTAAGTGAATTATTAACTATTTAAGTGAAAATAATTTTACATGAACTGTTAAAACTTGAATTTTGTTTAAGTCCATGAGTAGATTCAAATTTTGTTTAGCTGCAGACTGTTTGCTTTGAAGGACAATGAAACCCTGGTGTTCTCAATTCTTAAGTATACCAGGTAAAAAGTTTTTTATCAACTTTTGTTAAAATGCATAGGTGAATGTATAGTTTAAGGCTTATTGCAGTCTGTAGCTGTATCTGATTAGTTCTTTTTAATGCTGTATTGAAATGTTTCTCATTTCTACTGATGAATTTTATTGAGTATCTCATGTTTTTATTATGTAAAAATTTTCCATTCTAATTAAACGATGATCATGTGATCTTGATATTTCACTGAAATTTCTGTACTTATAATTTATTATATAGTGTGTGTTTCAGTTTAGGTATTGTCCTTTACTCTAAATTTTATGCTCTGTTTATATGCTCTAATTTTACTGTAACCTGTGGCAGCAGGTTCTGTCTTATATTACTGAGAAGAAAGAGCGTTACTTACTTTTTGAGGTTTGAAGAGGTGTGGATCTTTTTTACATCTTGTTCTAGAGATTCTTAAGTGTGAATTAACCAGTCTGCTTGGGCACAATTGTGTAAACTATATTGAATTTCAATAAAAGATACCAGAATATCTACCCATCTTTAACGATCATCAAAGATCTTAGTAACATGCTTCGGCTAGAACATTTCATCTCTCTACAGGTTCTTTCAACCACTCTTCCCACTTGGACATAAGCTTAGCTAATATGCCTTGTTTAAAGGTTACAGAATTTACTGGTTTTCCGTTTGATTGGGGACATTTTTATTTTCACTTACCTATATATGGAATATGTAGTAAGGAAAGTATTGTTGAGGATTGTGTGCTCTCCAGGATGTGAGGTTGTTTTCGTTTTCAAACTTTTGAATTTGTTTTCTTGTGCTGATGCAATTTTGGTTGAGACTATTTGTATATAATATATTATTCGAGTTTCTAATGTATTAATTTTCTGGAGTTTCCCTGTCTCTTCACTCTTTGGTTTTGATTGCTATGGGTCACATTTTTCTAAGACGTAGCATTGCCTTATTGCTATATTTTGTTATTCTTTGCTTTTCTTTTGTATTAAAATGTTTTTCATTGTTGAAATTTCTTGTGCTGTTGAATATACGTTTGTGAATTGCTTTTCTTTTCTTTTTTTTTTAAGTAAGTTTTGCATGACCTTTATTTACATGACACCCTAAGTGATGCTAATGTGAGCTAGTAGGTGAGATCTTTGTGAAGAAAAGATAATAAAGAATAGCCTTTATACTTTATGATGCATATGGACTAACATTAGACTGCTTATCAATTGTTTTGGATAGGCTGTTTATATTTTCAAAAAATATTTCTTAGTAATAATAAATATAAATATCCCTCAAATACTGTGGTTTATTTATGTATTTATTTTGTTAATGTTCACAAAAATGGTTAATATTTAAATATATATACACACATACACACACACATGAAATTTTGGAGGGAATGAACATAAAAGAAGTATAGCTTATTAGTAATAAATATAAGTATATTATATATACATTGATAAATTAATATATTTATTTGTTTTGTTCATGTTATTTCAGGACAGAATTTTCAACGTTTTGTTTGTTCAAAGTGTAGTCGCTGCTATAAACATAAAGAAAGTTTGACACAACACCAAAAAAATGAATGTGGAAAAGAACCTCAATTCCAATGTCCCCATTGTCCACATAAATGTAAAGTCAAATCAAACATGAAGAAACATATTGCTCTCAGGCATGCCCATGAATTATTTAAAATTAATGATGATTTTAAATTTCTATAATCTATATAGCTCAGGTTAATGAAGAATTAATTGGTAGGACTAGATAGATAGAAATATAACCGGTTTCATTCTTTTAGGTTTTTTCTAATTCCTCCTCCAAGCACACCATTAACATATCGACAGCAATGTTGATAACACTTCTCTCAATATTTGATAGGTTTCCTATCTCTCATCTATTTTAAATCTCAATTCTAAGAATTAATTACTATTCTATTATTAATTGTTTATAAAATACAGTATTTTATAGATTTCTTGTAAATTTATATAAAGAAAAATATTCCTCTCCTCTTCACTATTAAACATGTTTTTTTTGGTGCAATGTTTGAGTTTTATTTGTATAAATTAAGGTATGAGTTCAATTTATGATATTTATAATAGTGTAAGATTGTGTCCTGATTGTCATAGTTTTTAAATAAAATTGTTTACTGATATAGTTGAGTCCTGATTGTCATAGTTTTTAAATAAAATTGTTTACTGATATAGTTGAGTACTTGTTCATTACCGAGCTTGATATTGTCCTTCTTGATTCTTAATATCTCATAATTATTATATTATTATTCTAGTACATCATTCATTGTTAATTGTCTATTTAGATATAAAGAGGAAAATCAAAGAGGAAAATCATTACTCTACAACAATCATTTTATTTATGCTTATCAAAGATGACTAATATACCAATGATTAAAATTTGTAATCTTTCTAGGTTTTGATAAATAATACAATTTATTTATTCATTTTTATGTTATTTTATTTTTATTTATTATCATAAAACTGTAGAATTAACTGTTTTGTAATATTAGTGAATCGGGAGATCCCTGGACCATGATCTTTTTTGTCTACCTTAAGTTTTACCTGATATTAGGAAGGATGAAAGAGATTAAGTCCAGTTGTGGATTTGAGTGAATCTTAGTGAGTAATTGAAATATGGTGTATTTATCATCAATAAAAGATTTAAGTTTGATCTATAGCAATTTATATTGTATTTTAATGTTTGATCTATGACATGAATAAGTGTTATACTAATGTTCCTCTTCAGTTAACTAGAAGTCCTGTTGACATAAATCAGCTACCAAACTATTTACAAGTATCTTCTAGTGACTGAGCAGAGAAGAATAGTTGGTGCTCAATTTACACACTGCCTATATGATTCACATTAGGAGTTTTTAACCTTTTTTTTGCCTCAAGACTTTTCTGTCTCCTCTACTAAGTCTCAAATGTCCTAGCTAGCCTACATATCCAGTATATTCATATTATTAGCTAAAGTTAAAATGATTTGTTTCATGATGCATATCAGTTATTGTATTTTTTAATTGGTTCTTAAATAAATCTGATTATTATTTTGTAATTGCTTACATCATTAACTATTAGGCACTAAGGGGCATATGGTGACCAGGGCACAAGTTTTTTTTTAAAGTACTCTCCATGCAGTTGTTCACTCTCCCCCTCCCCATCCCTCCCGTTCATGTTCGTTTCTGACATATCGGGAGAGGCTAAAAGGAGAGATTATCCTATAGGTAACCAAACTATTCTAAGAAAAGTGAAAGAGTTGAGTTTTGATCCTGTGAGACTGCTACAAAATAAAAGTCGACCAAGCAAGATTGGAATCATACCAGCACTGCTACAGGTATGGGGTTGCTAAGGTGACACCTCAATATTCTCATCTCCCATTTGTTCACTTCTACAGAAGCCTATTCACTTTTTTTTATTTGTGGTACACCCAAAGATTGAATCTGGATGGTTCAGAACATAGTTTTGAAGCCTCCTTCCCACCATAAAGCTTAGCAGCTCTTGGTTCAATTACTCTTAGAGCAGCATTTATAGGCAGCCAATGAGAAAAATATTTCTTGAAGATTATCTGTCATCCTTGTGTGCTGAAGTCTTCATTCCCGCTTCAATAAAGGAGAGCTGTCCTCTGTACTCAAGCTAGAATATGCTGGTTAATAAGATTACTTATTTTACTGCTCTATTTGATGTTTATATGGGCATTAAACCTAAAAACAACAGTATCACCTTGGTTTTGAATATAACTGGCATTATAAATCTAAAAAATATTTTGTTTCTTATTAATTGGACTAAATGTTGTAATTTTAACAAGAAAGGAATGGTGCCTTATCCTTCATGTTATCTATCTATCATAGCCTCAGAGAGAAAATAGAAATGTATTCCTTTTTTTTCTGCAAGAAAAAAGTGTAACATGTAGTCCAGATTTCTACTGACAAAACCTCTGTCTTACTCTTTAGTGCTGCTTCTACACACTTGACCACCACATCCTCAATAAAGAGTATTGGATTATAAAAAAGTAAAGTAAATAATTTCTAGACAGCAGCATAGTTGAGATTTCAATTTCATTATTATTTCAGTTGTTTATTAACCTTTCTTTTAACTTTTTCAAAATGATTATTAGTTAAGTGTTGTGTAATAATCATATTCATTAATAAGAATAATTTTTTTACAATATCTTCTGCTTTTTTAGTTACAATGACATGTCCAGTATAGTTGTAGTTTAGTTTCTTGTAAGTATATATCTTCATTGATTACATTCTGATTTATAAAGTTAACTATGTTTTAATTTAATGTTTATTTTTTTATTTTATAGGATTTGATTGTGATAGATGTGGAAAGTGTTATCGCTATAAACAAGGCCTTGCTTCTCATAAACGATATGAGTGTGGGAAAGAACCTCAGTTCCAGTGTCCTCATTGCGATTACCGTGCTAAACAAAAGCAGAATTTGAAGACTCATATAATTATAAAGCATTGCATTCCTAAGGAGTCATGATTTTCTAGATACCATAATTATATAATACAATACTCTCTGACCTTAAACATCTCATATATTTTGTTTTATTTATTAATTTTGGCATTTATTTCAGTGTAAACCAATCAATTAATGTTCAGCTATTTAATATTTCTATTCAATCCATAGTTGATGAGTATATATGGTTCTGAATTAACAATTGGCTAGCATTTAAATGAATAAATTAATTTTTAATGAAAAATAGGCTCAAACAAATTAAAAATTTTTATGTGTTGCAATAATAAATTATTAAGATTATAAAGTTTTTAAATGTACTCATGAAAAATTATACCATATGGGCTTAGGAAGGATTTTAT
>NW_027109100.1:896677-900176 GCF_000696795.3 Halyomorpha halys
AAAAGAAGGATATCTAATTCTGCATTCCAAGAAATCCCCCACCATTTTATTTCTGCTTCATAAAATTCAATCATTACTTTTTAAATTTTTATTACTTGTAACACAGTAAATTATTGAAAATGAAACAACAACTTCTTATTTCCCCGCCATTACCTTCCTAATTATAGCATGTTTCCAGAAAGAAAGCGTCTATCAAATAAGTTCGCTATTTTCTTGGGTCTCAAAAATCTGTTGAATCAGTTGAACTGATTCCCTGTTCGCTTCCTTAGTTGATATATTTACAGGTAAGGGGCTCCGCATGGCGATGAAGAAAATTTAGCAAATGGATACTCGATTGATGTCATCAGAATGATAAACAAAAACCATACTTCCATCCGTACTTAATTCAAAAAGTTAACAAGGTTTAATCAATGGCTTGCACAATGAAAATATAAGGCAGTTTTGCACTTCACATTTCTGATGATTTTTTGGACAGCACCATCTTTCACCACCATTACCTTCCTAATTATAGCATGTTTCCAGAAAGAAAGCATCTATCAAATAAGTCCACCATTTTCTTTCTTTTATTACCTTTCTCTTTCTTTTACTACCTTTTTTACCAAAAATCTAGGAGGGAAGTCACAGCTTCCCTCTGCTCCCCTCTGCCTATGCCCATAGTTAGTCAAATTATAACCAAAATTATTAAAAAGTGGACCTATATGAAATGGAAAACCATCATTACTAAATTAAATACTCTCATCTTTTTCCATCAACTATTATTAATATATTTAGTGATTCCAGGATTTTGATGTTATCATGAGTATTTATTGCTTATTTTTAAGGAAATACCTTTGTTTAGTTAAATTGGAACTATTTCAATTGCAGTAATAACTGTAATCAAACAGTTTGTTCCAGAAAGAGTAGAAACAAATTTTATTCAAAAATTATTTCCTTTGATAAAGATTTATAGAAGAGCCACCTTCCTATTGTGAGTGATTTATTTTACCTTTCTAGTTATGACCTGTTTCTTCTAGATATTTTTTAATTTTTTGTCCTCCCTAGTCAGTATTTCACTTTGAATTTGATTTTTCTAATTTAAGCTGGCTATCCAACAAACTTCTTAATTTGGATTAATTGTATTTAAGCATTGTTTTTTTTTTTTAAACTGAAGTCAGTGGCATAGCGAGGGAAGGACCTGGGGTGCGCTTTGCTAGGAGGGTGAAAATTCTTTGAAATTCATCTTCGCAAAAATAGTGAAGTTGAAAACATCTGCAACCTGTTGCAACTGTGCAAAATGAACTACTCATCTGCTTATAGTTTCTACTTTTAACAACAGGTGCATTGTTCTTTGTTTAAAAGTTTTTTTTTTTTATCTGAAGTTAGGAGAAACAAGACATACATATGTTGTGACAAATGTACTCTCATATATTAGTGTAAGTATTTTGTTTTTGAATTGGTGACACAATAGCTGATCTGATGGCTTCCCTCAGTCTATTGATACTTGTGATCACATCTACAATTTATTGTAGATTTTAAACACATTAATTATTTGTGCTAATTAGTAACTCGATAATAATAATTAATCAAAATTAACAAATTAATAATTTTAAAAATTGGGTATCATTACTGAAGTAATTAAAGACATGAATGGATGAAGGTGCTATGTGACATTTTAGAAAAAAAGGGGGGGGATTTAAACTTGGAAGAATATCTTATATACTCCTTTCTACAAAGGACATTGTTTAATTTTTTTAAACCTCAGATTGTGGCAGTTTTCAAAAGTTAAAATTTGACTTATCAGTATAAAGTAAGAATAAAAAATCATTTAATTAAATTTTTCTCAGATTCATATTTTTGTAACCTAACATGTTCGTCCCCTAATGTTTTTTATTGTCATGAGATCAATAAAAAGAGAGGTTTAACATTTTTATATTAATAGCTATATCTCCAATATCTTCTGTTAATCTTTCTATGATTTTCAGATTCATTACTTTAAATTAGATAAGCAAAAAAATTTTTTGATTTGTCATTTTTTTCCCTGTTGAGGTAAGTTGTTATTAATCTTATTAGTGAAAATATAGTGTAACTGCCAGGATAAATTTAATCTAAAACACCTTGTTACAGAAAGAAGTGAAAACATTTTTTATTATACTCTTGATTTTATCATTGTTGACATACTTGTTATTTTTAACAGTTCTTCATATAAATGTTACTTAGCATTTATTTTCATTAACTAAGTATGCTGATTCCTCCTTTTTTTAACCCTGTTATCTGAGATTGTTTGTTTTGTAAAATAATGTTTTAAAACTTAATTAAAGAGATGTATTATAGTGTATAATAAATAAATGAAGTTGATTTGATTAATTTGTATTTTTATTATCATTATCCAATCTTAATTGTGAAGAGTTCTGTAGCACTCGGATTAAATAGTTTTAATTGTTCCTTCTGGCCTTGTCCTTGACATATTCATTGAATGGATTTAAAGATAATGCTGGTCTCCCAGCTACTTGTATCTATCTACCTTTGCAAACCTCGCTCACCTTAGGAAAGGTCTAAGTTCAGGATCAAGTCATCAAACAACTTTTGTTGTTTAAAAAATTTTCTTTTAGCAAAGTGAGGTTTCATAGTAATACAACTATGTTAAAGACATACATGTTTTTTAGAATAATTATTTTGTTTCTGTATGTATATTATACATTAAAAATAATTCTTGATTTTAAATGAATTGAAGTAACACAATCGGAATGTGGCCGTTGGAGGTCCATAAATGTATTATTGTAATAATAACACTATGTATTATATATAAAACTATTGCTAGAGTGGCAGAACATGGTTGATTGACAGTGTAAAATTAATAAAAGGAAGATTTTCAGGTTGCAGTAAAAAATGAACTCAAATAGTAAATATTTTAGCTCACAATAAATAAGATTTTATGATTTGAGTTATTTTTGACTGCACCGAAACCATCTTCCTTTTATTGATAAAATGATTCAAAAACATTGAACTCCTAGTTGAAAATTATTACTTATTTTCTAAATTAATATTGCTTCTATGCTTGATTTTTTGACAATGAAATTTAAGTTCTTACCTTTTTTTTTTTTTAACCATTATTTCAACTCACTTGTGTAATAAATTTTCTAGATGATTTTTTTTCATTTTTCCTTTTCTTGCTATTCTTAAATGTTTTTCTCTTTCATTTCTGTGGCAAAAGTCAGCTTTAAGATCAATCTAGGTTTGCATTGTCTTAAATTAAGGAGTAATATTTATTATTGATTTTAGGATAAGCCATTTGAAATTGATATTGGAATTCCTATTGGCACTTTAGGAAGCACCAGTAAGCCAAATTGTGATTTTAAATATTTGTCAAATTTTTTAGCCCCTATTGTTTCTGTGAATTTCATTATTGATAAAATTTTTAATTATGCTTTTTTCATTTATACTTTAATTTTATTGTTGTTAACCATTTGACTAACATATAAATACAGTATTATTGTTAACCATTTGACTAACATATAAATAC
>NW_027109100.1:900241-901772 GCF_000696795.3 Halyomorpha halys
TTTGACTAACATATAAATACAGTATTATTTATTTTGATTTTTCTTTGCAATATTTTCTTACTTTATTTTAACTTATATTTTTACTCAAAATGTAGCTTACCTCACTCCAAAATATATTACAAATACTACATTTAGTATCAATTTCAATTGATATAAAGTTATACAGTACAAACCTAGATTTTTTTAGCCAAACATTGCGACATGATTTATTTGGATGAATGCTCTTATCTTTAAATAGCTTTTAGATTTTCATATTTATTTCATTTAGGATATTAACAATTAACATTAGATCATTTATTTCAGGAAATTCACCATTTTTCAGGCAGGAATCGAAAGAAAAGAAATTTAAGTGTAATACATGTGACCGATCATATAGTTATTATTCTGGTCTTTACAATCATCGGAAATTTGAATGTGGTAAAGAGCCCCAGTTTCCATGCCCACATTGTCCATATAGAGCTAAACATAATGCGCACCTCAAAAGTCACATGGTAGCCAGGCATTTAATGAATATGGCAGGCTGTTCATGATGACCAAGGAATTTAAAGTCATTAATATTTAAATTTTATATTGCTTCATAGTAAAAAGGGTGCATATTACTACTTTGATATTTTAATATAATATGTATGAGTTATATTTCAATATTTATTGACAGTTTGATTTCTGTAATTATTCCTCATAAAATTTTATTAAACAATAATTTGGGAGTTAATATTTTTTATATTCTTGTGTAATGCATTACTAACATTTTATATTTACAATGGTGAATAACTCCTGTTTAATAAATTAAATTGAAGCTCTGTTCATGTATTTAGTTTTAATTAAATGTTCTTTTATGATTTTATATTCAATGTTTATTGTCCTTAAAACACTCCTCGAAAATATTCAATATCAATAATATATTTAGGTTTGTAAATATTAGTAATTATAGCATTTTTTTTTTTCAACTTTCTATTTACTTATATTTTGTAAAAATACATGTAAGGATTTTAAGCAAATGCATATTTTTTAGAAGCATAACAATTAGTGATTTTGATCTCAGTTGATTGTTATATTTATTTATTAGTAGTATTGTACTATTGTATTTTTTTAAGAGTATTATTATTGTATTTAGTGATTTCTTACTTGTAATTATTCTAGTTATTTTACATTATACAATAAAATAGGCACTTGGTTTGTAGTTTCCTTACTTTATGATTCCTTTACTGATTATTCAGTAAATCTAGTCTACCAATCCTAATACTTCAAATACTAAAACTACAAATATTTTGTTTCACCTTATTTCATTCATTTTACTTCTCTTTTCTTTCTTTATCGATTTAGCAATTTCATTACCTTTAACAATTCCATTTCATTACCTTGACAATTTTATTCTCCTTTTCTCACCCTCTCAGACCTCCTATTTCCAGTGATCCACTATCCATGTTTGATCCGTTAAACAAATTAAACTAATTTATCATCAGACAGCAATGTGGAGTCAAACCAAGGACATATATTAGTCATTGCAGTAGATCAGTTAATACAAAGAAAT
>NW_027109100.1:902257-916102 GCF_000696795.3 Halyomorpha halys
CTCTCTCTCTCTCTCTCTCTCACTCTCTCAGTCTCGTGGAATTTTTCCTTAAGAAGAGGGTCGCATTTTTTCTATATTTCCTTTTTTTCCCTTTCCACTCCACCCACCTGATCGAGGTTATTATTTCATATCTCACCGTCGGAGCCAAGACCAGAGCCATGCCTCATGTTTTAGAGAATGCCATAATATCAATGTATCTTACGGATCCGTCGGTGTCTACACAATATCCCTCCTTACCAACCTCATCAAAGTAGGTGAAGTCTTTTTTTCCCAGGAACTTCATCAATTCTTCTTTGACCCTGTAGTGCCGGCATGTTATAAGGAGGGAGTAGTTATTGGGGCATTTCCCCAACACATGGGCTCATGTTTCAGACTCTCTGCCGCATTTGCGACAGAGGGACCAACTTCTCCTTGCTGTCCACTGGCTCCTGGGTCCTCACTCAGGGGTGTGTAGTTTATATTGTTTCAAGGCATTCATCTATTCTGACTCCGAGAGTACCTGCTTCTTGCACACATATCTATTAGTTTTCGGGGGCTCATTGAAATAGTGAACACCAATATCCTGCCACCTGCAATTGGCCCATACTTCGAATGCCTTCTCTCGCAATGACTGCCGTAGAGCTCCACACTTCGGTAATTCTGATCCACACCCAGTCTATCGGGACATACCACGATTTCAGCATTGTAAATAAATATAGATTGGAATAGGGCATCTGAAACATTCAACAGTCGTTGGGTAATGGACCAATGCTGCAGAGGAGCCTCCCATTGGCAGCGGATCAGACCCAATCCTTGATATCTCCTCGATATTTTAGATGCAAATGATGATACAAGTGATTATTTTCTTGTTCCCACTAAATATATTTAGTTAAAATTATTTTCTTGGTTATGATACTTTTAATATATCTAACTTGCAAATTTACTGTAATATTAATAAAAATTAATAGTCGACAGGCTAAAGTGATTCTCATTCATTTAATAAATTTTAAAGTACCTGTATATTATTAAATAAATCTTTGATCATCTAAACTGTTGTTTTGTTTAGTATTTTTGATAATTATATATTTTAACTATATGATTATGTGATTAAATAATTTGTGATTTTTTAAAATTTGTATTTCCACTTACATTTCTTTTTGGTTTTTAAAAATCCTGGTTTAAATTAAACATTTAATAAAAAAGTTTAAAATGACAGAAATAGAACTAAAACTGCAGAAAAGGTTAATGATAGTTGAGGGACACTGGATGTAAGGCTTGATTGTATAGAAGCGAAAGAGGTTGAATGAAAGGAAAGCTAAAATGTTTCTGGGAGGAGCAAGGGATATCGTAAATGCAACATTGCGTGTGACTGCCTAGGTCTAGAGACCATGGAAGCAGTGCCAAGAAAGTGGGCAGAAGGAACAAGGAGCAACATTGGTAAATTGAACTGGAAGAGTAAGGAACTACCAATGTCATGAGACTGAAGTAACAACATAGGTAACGAGGATTGAAAGTACCATTTTGTCAAACTGTAGAATACCTGTTACCCAATTCAGATCAGTGACCAATTGACTCTAAGGGCATAGATAGTTCTTTAATTATCAAGAAAAGTAAGTTTCATTCAATGATATAATCAAATCACAAAAAGTTTTAATTCCAAAATAATTTAATCAAATATTGTTAAATGGTTACATTTTTGTCTTTAATGTTGCCATATTTAAGTTACCAAGTAAAAAAAAAAATTAATAGAATATAAGTTTTTTGTGAATAAATTTTTTTTCTGTATTTTAAGTTCTTGCTGGCACATAATGCTGCTTTGCAGTGATATTAGTAGACTGATTATTCATCATTTCTATATTATATTAAGATTAGCTGTGAACTCAAATAAATTTATAGAGTTGTTGATGTTTTTAGTTATGAATTTAATTTTGACTATCAAGTTCGCTTGGTTCTTTTCATTCATTATGAACAATCTTTGTAGATTTACCTTCATTAGTTATTATACATTAGGAATATAATTTGTTGTTCTGTTAAATTTAAAGCAATATATATTTAATTTAATTATGAGCAATTATTAATTAATTTTTGAATATGAGTGAAAATTATATTCTTTTTTTATGAAAAGGTTATAATATATTTTGTGTATGCATGGGTTTGATACTTTTGCATTGATTTTCTTTGTTTTTAATTTTTTTTCTTTTTTATTTGCAGGACTGTCTCAACCTTTTAACAATTTAAAAAAATATAAATGCGAAAATTGTTCAAAAGAGTACAGCTCAAGAAAGGGTCTTTTTCTGCATAGAAAATTTGAATGTGGTGGCAAAGAACCACAGTGTCAATGTCCCTATTGTGATCATAAGACTAGATATTCCACCAATTTAAAAAAACATATTGCATTAAAACATCTTCGAACAAGTTTAAACTCTGTGATGTTTAGACTCTGAAATTTTTGTAGTTATGCTATTATTATCAACCTCATAAATAATTACTTTTTTTTCCCTTAAATATATAACATAATATTTTTTCTTATTAATTTAATGTTAATTTAAAAAGATTTAAATTTGTATTTTTTCAAACTTACAGAAACAGCTATTAAGAAAATTATAATGAAAAAATTGTAAAAATTAAACTAACATTCACCAAGCCATTATTTGTGTATTTAAAAAAAAAAAATCATTATGAAGCTATTCATTTCTTTTACATAATTACATTCTTAATATTAAGCTGAAGAAGTGTATAAGATATAAATTTATTCCTTATGTTACTCATTTAGAGGAATGAGGTTACTGAGAAGTGGGGTAGCTCAGTGAAGAAGGTACTGTGCTTCTGTCTCCTGAACCTGGGGTCGAGTCCACCTGTGAGAGATGATTATTTATTCTGTTATTTCAGCCGTGGAAATATCCTGGGGTCAGGATATTCCTTCTGGGCCTCACCCAGCCTCTTTAAATTGAGAAAAAAATCGATGGTTTAGTATGAACCTTGCCAAATCACCTCCTCATACAACCATCAGTCTAGTAACAGTACTTCCTAATAAAGTAATGAATCCAGCACCCAATGTTTATACTTAGTTACTTAACTTCAAAATATGCATAAAACTTTCGATGGTAGGAAATGAAAGCTTTGTATCCCATTGGCTAATCAAGTTATGTGGTTTTCATTGCCTACCATTGTTTTGATTTCTTCATATTATTCTTTTAAAAAAAGTCGTTGAAGCAGTTGTATCATAAGTAATCTTTATCACACATAAATATTTTAAACAATGATTAATATGACAAAATTCAGTAGGTATTTTCGTGTTGATTTTCTTTATTTTTAATTTTTTTTTTTTATTTGCAGGACTGTCCCAACCATTTAATAATTTTAAAAAATATAAATGTGAAAGTTGTCCAAAAGAATACGGCACAAGAGAAGGCCTTAGTCTGCATAGGAAATTTGAATGTGGTGGCAAAGAACCACAGTGTCAATGTCCCTATTGTGATCATAAGACAAGATATTCCACCAATTTAAAAAAACATATTGCATTAAAACATCTTCGAACAAGTTTAGATTCTATGATGTTCAAACTCTAAAAATTTCCCTATTTATGCTGTCTTAATTTTTTGTTTACCAGCCTTATGAACAATAGTAAATTATACCCTTTTTTTGCCTGAACATTTTAATTTCTGTGGTTGAATGGCCTCATGTCATAATTATCCTGTTTTTTTTTTTTTTTTTGAACTTCAAGAAGTTGCTATTAAGGACAATATGATGAAAAATAAAGTAAAATTCACTAAGCCACTACATTTAAGGCAAGTTTAGTTTAACCTAACATACCATTTCCTAACCTTTTTTTTATTCTTATTTATATTACCTGGTTCTGTTATTATTATTATTCATTTGTGTAATTTTTTTCCTAATTATTACTAAGTTATTTTTTTTTTTTTACATAATGACATTCCTAATCTCAAGTTGGTGAAGTACATAAGAGATTAGATATTTATTCCTTATGTTATTTATTTAGAGGATTTGGGTGGCCGAGGAAGGGGGTAGCTCAGTTGGTACCTGTATAACAAATTTGGTGCTTTCTCCATCATGTTTCAGTAATTTTAAAATACAGCTCTAAGCCATCTCACTGTATATGATAACGATAAGTGATTGCCTGGCATGAAACACTCCTCCCAAGAGTGACAGTTATGCTCATTCTGTAATATGTAATAAATGAATGAGATGAACACGGAGAATACTGAACGCTTTACTAACCTAATTTAGTTATTTAATTAATGATTGAATACAATTTGTTGTAACAATGTCAATGAATTTTATAGAAATATCAAAAAAATTGTAATATATTTTAATATTAAGCTCAGTAAAACATTTGTAAAAAATCTGAAATTTTGATGGAAGTCTTTTTTTATGTCATTGAACAAATTAAAAAAGTACTCTAGATGAATTTTTAAGTTCTTGGGTACTACTAATTGGGGAAATACTTGACAGTTGAGCATGACCCTCCTTTCACAACCCTTGGTCTAAAAACAATACATTCTTAGAAATTACTGAGCCCATTACCCAATGATTGTGTTTAGTTCCAGAACTTAAAGGGATCAAATTTTCGATATAAGACAACCACCAGCGGAACGACCCTCCCTGTTCCAATAATCCACTGGCGTAAGCCAACCAAGTTTACAACCTTCATTGGACCCCTCACCTAACCTTATAATGCCAAACCCACACCCAGCTATACATATAGCATACCTCCTATATGCATGTACTAAATACCAATTAAAATCTTCACAGGAGGGTACGAAAAAAAAAATGTAAGGCAATGAAATTTTTGGATCCCATAGGCTAATGGAGTTATGAGGTTTTCATTGTCTACCGTTGTTTTGATTTGTTCATATTATTCTTAAAAAAAAAAAGTTGCTGAAGCAGTTAAATTATAACTTATCTGTATTATAGATAAATATATTAAACAATGATAAATGCACTTATTATAAGGTATAATTTAATCTTGATATAGTAATGTTTTTAAAACAATAATTATATATAGTTTTAATTTATATGTATACATTTTTTAAATACTTTTATTCTTCAATTACATGTGACCATTAACTAATTTACTAATTTAGCTGTTATTGGATGTATTTTTTCATTTATCAAACCCAAAAAGTTCTCAAATAACATAACAAGTTTTGAGTTTTCGAACATCATTTAATTTTCTGAATTTATAAAAAAATATTTATCTTATAAATTCATTATATTATCTTTGTTGTAAATATTATATTGCATATTACATTATATCCAGCTAGTGACGTAAGAATTGATAGATATAAACAAAATATCGCCTAAAGGTGCTCACTATAGTGGGCTGATTATAATCCATCAGACTGATTGGAATAATTTTGACAACTTGTATTTTGTTTTTAAAATTCCTGTGATTGATACAGTTGATATAAAAAATTGTTTGATATAAAAAAAAGACAGTTATCTAAATGTATAATATTCTTTTTTAAATTATTTATCATACAATCCTCCATCACTAAGTAAAAGTTTGTTGTTAAAATAATGCTTTAATAAACTCATTTATTCTATTTCTATTGATTAAAATGAAGTAGTTTGCTTATGAAGTATATTATTTATGCCTCACAAACCTACTCTTGAACATTTTTTTATTATGTTTAAAATAAATTGTTACACTTCTTCTTATATCAAATTTATATTACAATTTTCCTTTTGAATTAATTATTATTTTTCTAAATGATGATTTAAAAAAAATGGTTTTATAATTAATTTTTAATTTATTTCATTTTGCTTTTTTTTTTTGCAGGGATCATTGCGAATGAGGTATATTTTTGTGAATGTGGTCGATCTTATAAGCATAAAGCTAGCTTGTATGCTCATAAGAAACACGAATGTGGAAAGGAACCTCAATTCAGTTGTCCTCACTGCCCTTACAAAGCAAAAATGAAGGGAAGTTTGAGAACACACATTGGCATTAAACATGCCATGCTTTATGACCCAAATCTGTTGAAAACCTCTTAGTTATCTAATTCTAGTCATTGGAATAAAATTGTTTTGCTTTTATTTTAAGAGGTTTTCACTTAGTTAATGGGATAAAAATGTTTTTCTAGATATATAAACATTTTTTCACTGCAATAGTTTCTTTTTTACTATAAATAGATTTTTTCATTAAATTTTGTGATTTTTATTAGATGATTCAATCCTAATTCATTTGTTATTGGCTTCTTTCTCTGTTATTGGAAGTATAAAATAGTAAATTATTCAACTTGATACATAGATTCATCATATTCTGTATATCTGTCATATTTATACATCTGTCCAGTGACATCTGTCTGCACCCAAATCTACCAGGTCAATCTTCTTACTATTATCCTCCCACCTATGCTTCCGTCTACCCCTCGGATGTTTTCCTGCCAGTTCAGTATTAATTATCATATTAAGAATTCGTTCGTTATCCAGCCCTACAACCCTGCACATCCATCTTATTTGCTGCAATGCAATAACCTGAATTATATTTACTGGATACAGTTCTCTTAATTTAGTACTGTGTATTGTGTAGCCCTTCTCCTAACTTTTAAGTTTTTGTTCAGAAGGTGTGAACTAAGCAATTTAATATACTCACTTATTCTATTTCTATTGATTAAATGAAGTAGTTTGTTTATGAAGTATATTATTTATCCCTCATTAAGCTACTCTTGATTATTTTTTTTACTATATTTTTTTGTCATTTCAAAAACTAAAATATTCAACTTCTTCAAAATTCCTTAAAATATTTCAAATTTATATTACCATTTTCCTTTTGAATTACTTATTATTAAAGTTTCTACATCATTGTTCTAAATGATGAATTAAAAAAAAAATTGTTTTATAATTTATTTTTAATTTATTTCATATTGCTTTTTTTGCAGGCATCATTGCTAATGAAGTATATTTTTGTGAATGTGGTCGATCTTATAAGCATAAAGCTAGCTTGTATGCTCATAAGAAACACGAATGTGGAAAGGAGCCTCAATTCAGTTGTCCTCACTGCCCTTACAGAGCAAAAGTGAAGAGAAGTTTGAGAACACACATTGGCATTAAACATGCTATGCTTTATGACCCAAATCTGTTGAAAACCCCTTAGTTACCTAATTCTGGTCATTGGAATCAAATTGTTTTGCTTTTAACTGACTGTGATATATAAAAATATTTTCATTGCAATTCCGTTTTATTTTTTACTGTAAATACATTTTTTGATGCAATTTAGTGATTTTATTAGACGTTTTTAATCCTAATTGAATTTGACTTCTGTTTTTGGAAGTATAAAATAGAAAATTATTCAAATTGATACATATTCATCATATTCTGTATCAATGAAAAAAGATTTAAGGGAATGCATGCTGATAAGGACTTTACAAATGAAAAGAATCTTGAGCAATTGGAATGGCTATTAATAAACTATAGAAATTGAGTGTTGAACTCTAAAAGAAGAAAAATAAAAACATTATTCTGCATATTATGAAATAAATTTAGATGCATGGTAAGTCCTCTGATATTAATTTTTTGTACAAGTTCTGTTTATTTAACATGTTAGCTCAATATTTCCTTTTCCTTTCTCTAACCATTCATCACTTTTCAGTAGCATCTGTTTATTTTATTTCGTTTTTTAATAATTTTTCATTAAAAGTACTTCCACTCAACAATGTTAAATATTTTTAATAGTTGTTCACTTTTTCTCTTGGTAATTGATTATAAGATTCCTATCATATGGTTTAATTACTTTTAAATACCTTATATATACAATAAACAAATAGATAGATTACATTTTTTCCCTGTGAGAATCATATGTATGCAATTTATCACTACCTGTTAAAAAAAACAAAATTAAATGGAACTATAGAAATGAATATATCAAAGAAGGGATCTGAAATTCTTGATTGCTTAGTCATAAAATAAATACAAATGTGTTACTTAGGCTTAAACATATAATCAGTTTTTCATGTATTTTTATTTTCACTATCCATGATATCTAAATCTTATGCATATTTTGACAAGTTTGTAATTTTTTATACTCAATTTAATGATTAGAAAGTTAACATCTAGTTTATTTAATGTATTTAATTTATGTAATTTATTTTTGTTTTACATCTAATTAACAAGATGTGGAGAATTGTAGAGTCAAAAATAAGTTACTAGAAATAAAATAAAAACTTAACCTAGCAGTACTAATGACTGGACCAACTAGTGATGACTAATACAGTAATACTGCATACCAAAATTATTCCGACGGCAGAATACCTGATTTCTCTTAAAATAATTACGTGATAGAATAGTAATATATTAATGGTAAGCAATAGAAACCTTGTAACTCCTTGTTTATCCTAATGGAATTACAAAGTTTTTATTGCCTATTATTAATATTATATTGTTATATTATAGTATTCTATTATTTAATAAGTTTAAGAAAAGTATGGTATTCTATTTTTTTCTTTGATACCAAATTTTCCTATTTCTCATTAAATAATATTTATGTGTATCAAGATAGATATATCCTTTACATATTATTGCAATCGGTACAAAATTATGGCCACTTCACTGTAGTGATTACGATTAAGATAGGTACTGAATATCTCATAGGAATGGGAATGTGTTGAATTTGCACTAAAATGTGTTAGTCGACTTCAAGACCTCTATCAATAACCCCACAGATTGTTCAGACAAAATCTGATACCGAAAACTTCTATTCATAGTATTGAATGATAGCTGTAACATCATCCTTAAATTGAAACTAAGTATTATTGGCATATGTTGTACCTATACACAATATAATTTTCATATTGTGACGGGCAGAGACAATTGCCTCAAAAATTCATGAAGGGATAAAAGATTTTAATAAAAAACAAAAAAAAGAACTTCCTTTTTTTTTTATTATTTTCCAATTTATGAATATTATTTATATATATGATTATATATAAATTAATAAATAAGTTTTCTATTCACAGTGTTACTTTATTAATTAATCAATTTATTGTTTATTTAGCTCCAACCTCTGAAGTCTATGTTTGTGAATGCGGACGGACCTACAAATATAAAGGAAATCTATCTGCCCATAAAAGAAACGAATGCGGTAAAGAACCTCAATATATGTGCCCCCATTGCCCTTACAAAACAAAAATAAAGAGCAACCTTAAGTCTCATATTGGTACTAGACATGGAACTTTATATGTTTCTATGGGAAATGGGCTGGCAAATTCTATATAAAAGTTAATCAGCATTTTTTAACTGTAATATCTTATTTTGTCAGAATGTACTTATATCATTTGTACAGCACAGTACATGGTATCAGAGAGTTTTTTAATGAAAATACTATTTGTTTTATTTTATAATGTAAAACTTCACATTTGTTGGTGTGATATTTGATAGTTGTTGATGATGTCTTATTTGTAATATAATCTTTATAGTATTATATGATACATAGGATATATAGAACTACTCTATATTTTAACAAAATATTGCTTTTGAGGACTTAAGTTCATAAGTAATTTAAATACTTAAAATTTAGAGTTAATTTTTTATTAATTTGTTAATAAATAAAACAAATAGAGTATCTGTCTACTGCTGGTTAATTCTTTTCCTCTTTTCTCTCTATCCATATTTTGTAATGATAATCTTTTAATAATTCTATCCTATTGTGAATCAATAGTTATTATTTCTGCTTTTGCCTAATTTTTGCTTTTTATTTAATCAATTTTTTGATTTTTAACGGGTGAGATTACTCAATAGGTAATGCACTGGACGCCTAACTCCCAGGTCTAGGTTTAAATAAGGTTATGTCAAACAAATATTTACCCAGTAATAGATGGTCTAGGTGGTTGGGAAAAGTGTTTTGTTCTTCAGTGGCTTCAAGGATTGGAAAACTTGGTAGCTGCGCCCGATCCTGGAAAGATACCCTCTTTGTATTACAGTAAAGAAATACAACTTCCTTACCAAGCACTGAACCTTAGACCAGACCTTTGATGGGTCGTAGTGGTAGAACATTGGTTTGTAATTCACTGCAGAGTTTATAATTAATTATTTTATTAATTATAACTATTGTTTTAATTAATTTATTTACTATTTCTGCATTATATTATTTTTACCCTTTATGAAATGCATTGTTTTATAACCTGTTAAAGGTTAGATTATGTAAATGTATTATTGTTTTTGGGATTATTTTTATCTGTTATTTATTTTTTTAGGTCAATGTTTTAATATGAAAGTATTTAGATGTGATTGTGGAAGAAGCTATAAACACAAGGGAAGCCTGAGTGCTCATAAGAAATATGAGTGTGGAGGAAAGGCTCCCCAATTCAAATGTTCTTATTGCTCTTATAAAGCAAGATTTGCAAAAACTTTAAGGCGACATACATTTACGCAACATACTGACTTATTGGGAAGTGGCTTCTTTCAATAGCATTATTTATACAATGTTCATGTTTATGTTATGATTTTTATTTTATTGGCAAGTTATAAATAAAATTAAATAAAAAAATGTTTCAGTAATTTTATTCCTGTTTCTCTTAACTGTAAGATGAAGTTGCTTTAAAGAAGTTCATTAAATACAGTTATAAAGGAAGAATGAAATATATTTAAAACATTCTGTTTAATATCAGGGAATCATTTGTTATTCTCAATCCCAAGAGAACATGATAGTCAAGCATGCTGATGTGAGGGTCTCAGAGTTCTTGGTTCAGAATGTTGTGGGTTTGATTGACTCATGGGGCAGTTAGTATTTATTTCTTGGCAATTCCGAGAAATGAATATTTACACTCCCTCTCTGTATGGGTTAGTAAACCTGTTGGTAGCTACTAGGGATTGGAAAAAAAGACTGCTAGGCCCATTTGGTGGGCTACTTACCATAAACACCTGTACCATCAATCCAAAAATCTATTCAATGACTGAAATTACTCACTATGTCGCATGAAAGATCGAAATACCTATGATACATTGAGGGTAATTCAATTTGGTCGTTGTTCAAGATGAAATACAATTAAAAAATGCTCAATAAAGCTTTTTCCCATTGTGAACTTAGGTGGTAAAAATATCGAAAAGCCCTGAAACTTCTTTTTGTTTGTTCAGAGGATTAAAGGCAAAAAGAATCATCAATATTGATATAACATCTTATTTTTGGCAAACTGAACCAACATTAAAGAAAAGGAATTCACAATTTCATAATAACACCAGTTTAACTAATTTATTTAATCAATAAAGGGACATTAAATGATATTCCTGAAAAAATATTGTTTTAAACATTGGTATTTATTTAATGACAAATGGATTAATGTACAAATTGAAGTAAATTGTGATAGTAACTATATTGCCTTTTTTTAAATTTCAGATTGTCTTATTTTATGAAAAAATCTGTGATTAGTAATTAATAATTAAACTAACATTATTAAAGAATGTTAATCATTAATTCAACACTGTGTGTCTATTTATCAGTCATTTGTTGGATTTGGCCATTTGGTGTTATCTACCCACTTTTTGCCTAATTTTTAGTACTCTGACATACTAAATTTATCCAATTTGCAATGTAATTAAAAACAAAGTACCCCATCCAACTTTTAATATATTATTTTTGTTTTTAATCTGTTTATGGTGTAAGTGTAATATTTAATTATATTTCCAGGGGCTATTTTAAATTACCTTGGTCAAAACTGTCCTAGATGTGGTAAATTTTACCGAGTGCGACATAGTTTATTAAGCCATTTAAGGAATGATTGCGGTGTTGATTTACGGTTTCGGTGTCCTGAGTGCAAATACAAAACAAATAGAATCTATGACCTGAAGAGACATATACATCGTTTACACAATGAAACTAGAAATTTTTCCTTTTGACAGGTAAGATTTGAATTACTTTTTTATAAACCCACATCAATTTTCTTTGTATTTGTCAATATTTCCTTCGACATATGTTAAAGTCTCTTAGTTCATAATGAGTTAAATTTGTACGTGATATATGTTGCATGAATTAAATAATTATTTATTTATAAAAATTATATACATAACCATTAATTACAAGTTTTAGTATCTCCTCGAGTTCTAAAAAAAATTATATTTTTAAATAATGTTGGACTGTTGTAAGATCTAACATGGAGCAATCTTCAAATTGATATAAAATTTGTTATTGTCAATACTCGTAGTAATTTTTTATACATTACTGATAAGTAATATAGTAGGTACTTTTATAATTTTTCATATTTTCCAAAATTATTTTAGCAGATTAGTTTATCTCTAAAACTGCTTAGTTGATGAAAACTTATGGGTCTATTTTTTAATAAAATAATACCAAGATTATAAAAAAATTTGGAAAAAAGAAATAACAAAGAAAGATAGAAGACTGTTAAACAACTTAAACGTTTTCTATTTTAAATTGTTGCTCATTTTCTACAACTTTGGAATAATGCTCTGCTTAAAATTCATTAATTCATTAATACTTTTGAAAATGTTTACTCAACAGTTATGTACGTACATTGGTTTTAAGTAAACCTAGATAATTAAAATTTTAAGTTAATGATCATTGAAACTTGCAAATAGTTGAGAAAGTGTAAAACCTGTTTGTAAAATATATTTATTGAACAATATTTGCTCCATTAATTTTTATACAGCTATTATAGATAAGGGGTGAGAAAATGGAAGAATAAAAAAAATTAAACTGGGAAATATGAAAAATAAATGTTTTATTTTCACATTTACCCAAGAAATTGCATTATATTTATTCTTCTCATTTCTATTATTTTTATATCATGTTTTTTTTTTAGCTCTGGTGAAGCCCTAAAACTTAGGCTGAAACTTCAACTCAAATAGAGCAGTATATTTCATTGTTGCATGTTTTATTACTGACCATCAGCTGATCGATTTTCAACAGTCTATTACATAACTCTTTATATTCTTAAAGTTTTAAACATAATTGATCATTTTTTCTTTTTTTTTTTTTTTCAGGGTCTAAGTTGAGGTTATCGAAAGTGATGATTATCTGTTAAAAAAAAAAGTGAATGAAAAAATTAAGCTCTAGTGTAAAGAACCATAAAAATAATATTTTGAAAAATATAGAAATTTGAAATTTTTTATTACTGGCTTCACTGAAGCATAGACAGCCAATTCGAAGACTTAAATGATGCTGAATCATTCAACTGCATTAAGATGATAAAACATGGTTGTTTCATTTAGTTATAAAGTTAATGGTATTTATTTAACTATACTAAATAAATAAATGAAATTTATATGACTAATACATCTCAGTTTTATTATTATAATATGTTTTTGAATTGTATATTGTTCTTTCCCTTCAATCATATTATTAAAAATATTTATATTTAATAATTTTTTGATAAAAAAGCAATATTATTCCTGAAATAAAAATCATAGAAATATGAAATAAAACTTTTCTTATGTTTTATGAAAATGAGAATAATTTTCATCTAATAGGTGATTGATATATTTCAGGTTCTGGCGAGAAATATAAATTAAACAATACTCCATTTTTTGTATGTGAAGTATGTCAAAGGAGTTATAGATCAAAAACTGGATTGTATGTCCACAAAAAATATTATTGTGGTAAAGAGGCACAATTCAAGTGCCCTTATTGTCCATACAAAGCAAAGCAGACTGTCAATTTAAAATCCCATGTAATGTTAAAACATCAAAGAGGAGAAAATTTTTAAAGACTAAGCCTATTAATTATTACATTTGGACTTGAAGTATTGTATGATGTTCACATAGATTTCAAATTTGTTATTTAATGGTTTTGATATTTATTAATTTTTATTTTCTAAATATATATTTTACTTTACACTTTTTGAGTGTAATTTGGATTTGTGCAAGTAGTGGTACTGTGTTAAAAGCATATTA